>NW_009620252.1:0-668 GCF_000690535.1 Cariama cristata
GTATATCACGGGAGCTGTCAGCGATTCATTTTTCTTTATGTCGAGCCACTTAGGTAGCTGTGCCTTCGTATTACGCTGGGCGCGACTGTAACGCCAAAGAAGAAAACCCAAGCTGGTAGCCAGCATCGCCCCAGACGCAGTCTGTGGAAAGCTGTATTGAGAGGTGACAGTGTATTATAGGTGGATGCCCACTAGCTGTCCTTACTGTCTGCATATTGCATTGCTATTTGTAATTAAGCCAGAGACGAAAAGTGAATCGCGGTGATTGCATATTGGGTTTGTAATTAAGCCAGAGATGAAAAGTGAATCGCGGTGATTGCATATTGGTGAAATAGTACGGGAATTAAATAGCCCGGATCACAGGAGTACAATTTGGGAAGGGGAGGCAGGGAAACCCACTGTAATGTTCTGGGATAAATAAAAGAATATAAATAGAGGTAAGATGCCCTCTCAGATGCGGTTTGTAGGTTAGTGCACTGTGAGCTGCTGTATAGTGTAAGATAGCTTCATAAATGTAAAAATGCAGTTTCCACAGCTTTTAGTACCAGTGACTTTTTTTTTTTAATACATAAAAATATGATAAGGTGTTTTCTTTGAGTTTTGTGTTGTTTTATTTTTTTTTTTTTGTGGGGGGGGTTTCTTGCCCCCCCCCCCCCACCCCCCCCTGT
>NW_009620252.1:699-6158 GCF_000690535.1 Cariama cristata
CCCCCCCCCCCCCCCAGGAGCTTTCTTGAATTTACCTTCTTACAGCTAATTTGTATGATTAGTTTCGATAAGCCTCTTAGAGTAGATGCATTTAAATGAAATCGGGGCACATGTCTTTTTGGCTCTGGTGCGAGATTCAAACTAATTTTTGTCTTCCTCTTTGACTCAATTAAAAGTCGTCTTAAAACACTCCCAGTATATTGTCTGAGCATAGGCTTTGAGGCATGTGTGACCGAGTGGACACAGAGAAATAACTAACGTTCAGAAACACATGAGATTCTCTATCTCAATTAATAAACCCAAGAGTTTTATACATTATTAATAGTAATAGTAATTGTGTTTTGACTATATATTGTAACATATGCACGTAAAGGTATAAGGACATACAAAATAAATATAGTCGATTTTGCAGTTCTTATGTTATGGATGAGGGCAGAGAGGATTCGAGCTAAAAATTGTCTGAACATTTTGGGAGTGCACAGGCATCTGTCTGACCATCACTGGGTATGCTTTGATTTTAAGGCAGAGCATGTTAAAGAATGCAAGAACTTAAAGCCAGCTGCAACCTTGGCTTTTTGCTTTTTCAGCAATAACAATAACACTAATAATTACTAATAGTTAATAAGCTAACGGATGCAATAAATATATCTGATCATTTTGACATATGTGTCAGTTTAATAATTCTAGATGAATCAATGCGTTCATAACGTGAAATCTCCTTCAACCTCTGATTAAAATGTAACGTTGACTAAAGGATTATAGAGCGGACTTAATTTTACTGACTGTTTTAACAGTTGTCACAGCTGTTGGAAGAAGGAAAGGCAATTGAAACACTCCAAAAAAAGGGGGGGGGAGGGGGAGAAGAACGGGACTAGTTTGGTGAATTTAAACATGATCTCTGAATGCCAGACATGGAAAACTGAGGAGATTTGTAACTCCAGAAAGCTTCTGTGCACAATGTATGTTTGCCCTTTGTGGCTCAATTTGTTGCATTAATTTGAATCCTCAGCAGTTTCCTTACTTTCTCCATTTAAAAATGTGTAACAGTGTTTAAATGTGAAACAAATTCAGTTGTTACAGTGTGCACAGATTTTCATCTTACAGTGCAACTGATAAAATACACAGATGACGAGAAATAAAGATTGTGTAGAATGGCTGTAACATTTAAAAAGTGGACATATCATGTGAACGCTTCAGTGCAATCATGGTTGGTATACCTATTTTATATATTTCTAAGCATTTTCGTGTTCCAATGTGGGAATGGTCTGTGGAGTTACCCTGCAAGTCTGTCTGGGTTATGTTTGTGTACGGATAAGTATGAGTGCATATGTATACTCATATGCATCAGCATGTAAATATATATGTTTATCTGTATATGTGTGTGCAGGAGGTGATTATATGCTAAACATAAAGAAGTTTGTGTCAGTTTCACTCTTCTTTAAAATATTTTGATATAGCTGCTAATTCCTGAAGAACGTTTTAGAAGCGTCTTTCATTTGTGAAGGGAGGAAAGGGGTGGACTGAAGAATGCTTCTTTGTGAAGTGGGAAGCAGCACTTGATTCCACTCCACGGTTTCTCCAGGCTGTGGAGATCTTTAACCTCATGCATTTGTCTTATTAGGTAGCTATTTACAGTTGTTATTAAGAAATAAAGCCTAAAGTTAGTATTAAAGGCAAGTCTTCAGGCCTCCGTACACGTACCCAGTGTGTAATGTGGCGCACGGCTCTGTGTAGTGAAGCCAGCCCCCAAGTGTGGGTGAGTGAACGTGAGTGAGCAGACTCTGCTTGTGTTCTCCCCTGGGCAGCGGGCAGGCCTTGGTCCGTTCTTCCTTTTCTGTTTCCGGTCATAAGTCTTTGGTTTTTTGGTTTTGATGGACTGCTGGCAAGTTTTGAAACCCTGCAGAAAGTATCAAGGGTTTGTGGTGAAATGCCTGTCTGACAGCTTTTCATTTACTGGGGCTTGCCCCTCTTTTAGTGATGGTTGCTCATTTTAATGTGTTTATGGTTGTGCTCTTTTATTTACTGAGCCTGGTGCGTTGCAGTGGTAATTAACCCGTGTTATTAGCAAAGCCCTTGTGGATATCCATTAATTCTCTTGAATGGCTGATCGTTTTTTTCTGTACTTTTTCCCTCTGTTTTTTCCTAAAGCATGCTGTCCTTTTTCTAACAGTCCTTAAGCTTTAACGTTTCCTACAAATGTATTTTTAAACCGAGGCAGGTAGAAGGGCACCATCCCCATAGTTCCATAATAAAGAATAACTATTGTCTTAACAAACTGTTTTCAAAGATGCTAATGGGAAGCAAAACAACTGGGAGAATCTGTAGGGAACAATTTATTTAATTATTATTTTTCAAAACACGTGCTTAATGATAAGAAAAGAGATAAGGATTTCTGTAGTCTTTTTTTTGTGTGTGTGTGTAGCTGCTTTAGCTCTTGTGAATATTTTAGCGTTCATATTTTAATCAGATTTCAACTTAGTTAATAGCACTTTGGGCATTTAAAAAATATTGAGCCAGCAGAAAAATACTTGTGCTTGCACTGCTGAGAAAAGATAAGGGCCGCCTCATTAGCCAACCCTACTTTCGCAATTAATTTCAAATACATGGTGCTATTCATCAAATACAGAAGGTAACTTGTCTATGATAATATTTAACAATACTTGAAGCCTACTTTGCTTAGAGTAGCTAAAAAGTATGATATGGCTATTCTCACAGATAGGTCGGTCCATATTCCTGTATGTTACAGAGTGAAATTATGACAGAAAAATTAGGGTATAAAAATATGAATTATTTATAAGTGACATGATTATTCATTTTACGGAATGTTTTTAAAGGACTGACCCTTGACCTACAGGGAGGTTGCTTGCACCCCTGTGGAAGTGTAAGTAGGAGTGAAAAAAACACTTATTTGAACCTTTCAAGGGAGTATTTCAAATAATTATTTTTTGCTTAGGATAAATTAAATATATAAGATAAGCAAGAAAAAAAAAATATGGGAGGAACGCTTGCTCCTTTTGAAGCTTAAAGTAGCCTCTGTCTATAAGATAAGCTTTGCTATGAATTCTTCTTCATAGCAAATTCATGGAGGGAAGAAACAATAAAATGTTGATCCGTTACAAGTGCATATGAGCCTCATGCTACCAAGCTCTCTAGAGGAAATCTGTGATTATGCCGGGCCAGTTTGTTCAGTTTTTATCTCTTTTACATCCACTGGCCTTGTATTAAATTGTCATTGTCCTAAAGCACATGAGAGGGAAATGAATTGCATTTCTCGACATGCTCTGACAGTGAAATATTTAGCCTCTCTGTCTCCAATCATACTCATATGTATGTTTGATAGTGCAGGGATGACACCAACAGTCGCTGCAGCTTGACATTCTACTTATTACGTGTTCTTTTACATTTTGTGTATCCTCTTTTAGGCTTGGGTTAGGTAATCATACGTGCATACAGTCATATCTGTAGAGGCACGTATATGTGTGATTTTGGTTTATGTATTTGCATTTTATGTGGAAATCCTCTGTCTATGCACAGCAAGTTTTGAGTTCAAATACATGTATATCTATGAATGTGTGTGTGTTCCAGATATATAGTGTATTCCTTATGCAATTTGTGCAATATACATCTATTACTGTGTGTATGCACACAGACATGTATACAGTAAGTATATACAGAGCTATATAACTTCCCTCTATGCAGCTGCTTGTCAAAAACCTGCTGGGTTTATGTGTTTATTTTTTTCTTATCCATGAGAAGAGCTGGCCAGCAATGTAAAGTATTTGCACCTGATTTTATATCAGATTCTCCACGTAGTCTAGTGTTTTCTGTATTTGTGCTTGTAGTTTTGCTTTTAAAAGAACCTGGTTTGGTGGTTTGTTTTTTTTTTTTTGTAAGAATTTCCTTTTCCAATTAATTTACATGACTAATATTTATTCATATTCCTGTAAGTTTTGGCTGTTAGTCAGAGAACTGTTTTTTCAGCCCCATGTGTCCTTGGGCACACGGTTATGTTTACACCTAAAGAATATAATTATTTTTAGGGGGGAAAGACTCCTACATATGGTTGTTAATATAAATCATGATGTCCTCAGACAAAAATATAAAATACGCATTCCATTTTAATGGTCCTTAGTCCTCACCAAAAATCCTGTGGTTTTTTTGTTACGGTTTGCTTGTCCAGAAGTAAAAATACTCTGAAACATTAAAGAAAAATATTGAACTGAATTATGTACTGCTATTTCAGATAGTATTACGGAATTATTTTTAAAGGATTTTGTTTTGCCTTTTCAGTAACACTTTGGAGAGTAACTTCGATAGATATGGTAGAATATTGCCTTTTGACATGTATGTCTTGTGAAACAATTGATGTATTTGCTATGTTACAGAAGCTTTAAATCTCTTGGGTTTGTTTACATAATGCTTGTAATGTTTTTAAATTAATTTATATTTCCTTCAAACAAAGAAGGGCTTTTCTCTTTACTGTTCCTTAATATAGCAGGTTTTCACTAAAGGGAATCTTGTCTAATTTCCAATTATTTTCTTCTTTTAAGGAGCATAGCTTTTTAATCAGAGCGTCATTTCCCAGTTCTTTTAAAAATGAATCAAATTTATTTTTCTGCTTCGGCTTGCTAGCAAAAATATCTATTAGCATCGTAATGAAAGTTAGAGCGATATGGGTACTTTTATGGAGTGTAAGACAAGCTTATGCTGTTTTTCTTTACTGCTGAATGTCTAATTCTTACCGTGGGTCACCATTCTGAATTTGTATGAAATCTAGATGGAATTTTCTGATTTAGATCAAAATAATTTACAAAGAAAAATTAAAAAAAAAAACTATTAGAAATATAAATTCATGTTTTTCATGACACTAACACAGAACATTAAGATTGAAATTGGAGAAGGGTCTCCATATACTGCAGAAAGTTAGTATATCGGGGTGGATGAAATAGGTTCCTTGTCCTCGGTCTTATCAAGCCGTTTATCCTTGTGCAGAATTGTGCACATTTATTTATGCGATAATCTACAGAAATATGAATTATCTCTATGCACATGAAAATAGTCTAAATATATTCTTTTATCATATATTGAAAATTATATTCTCTTTCCCCGAGTAAAATCTCTTTGCAGATTTGAGCTGCAGTCTTTATGTGGGAGGGCAGATTCTCTTAAAGGGTTGTGTTCTGAAACCAAACTTTAAGATAAAGTGATTTGAGTTTTTTTAGATTATTACTCTGTAGGTTAGCGTTGGATGTCTCTTACTCCTCTGTATCTTTTCATGTTGCTATAAGTGAAAAAAAATGCACATCTCCTTTTCATCATTTTGATTGGAACTACATACCATATGTAATGTGTTTTGGCAGCACTTACCTAGCCAAAGAAAACAAATTAATATTAGCCATGCTGAGGGGTGTCAGAAGTATCACAGATGTGTCGATTTAGCTTTGCTCCATCACACACTC
>NW_009620252.1:6189-28772 GCF_000690535.1 Cariama cristata
CTTAAACAACTGGTCAAGCTGTCGCAAAATGTAGTGTTGGCTACAGCGAGATTCTAATAGGTGTGATCAGAGATTGATGGCTTTGGCAAGTTAGAATGAGAAGATGATGTGGAGTTGCTGTTGCTTGTTTTGAATGGCCTCAGGAAAAAAACTAAACAAGGCAAAAAAAAAAAGAGGAAAAAGGAGAAAAAAAAATTTAAAAGTGAAAGTATAATTAAAAAATTATAAGCCAGCCCCCTGCTCCTGTAAACCAGCTAGACATTAAACAATTTAAAGCCCTGCAGATGTAGAGATACTGGCAAGTGTAATGAAAAAGTCTATCTAAAATGTAGTGCTAACTTGTTCCTGAGCATTTCTGAAATTCCTTCCCATATAAAGGTGCCAGGAAGGGTGGGGAGAGGAGGAGGTGGCTTGTTTTATTCAGTCCATCCTTATCTGTGATACTGCTCTTCTTTTTCCCTTTCCTCCTATTTCTGGGTTTGTTTCTAGAGCTATTTTTGGAAGAAACACTTCTTTTAATCTTGCACATGAATATTTTTAAGGAAATACAAGATGGGAAAAATGTCGTAAAGAACAACAGTTAACAAAATGGTGAAATCGTACTCCTTTATGTACTCTTAGCTGTGCTCTTAGTATAGCCAGCTACTGGCAGTTTGTATAATTCTCCATATATTGAAAACACAACAGAGAGAAGGGATCCAGCAATTTTCTACGTATTCTTTATTTACTTCTTAAATTTTGTTTTCTATCTTCAAATTGGCTGTAGGATTTGGTTCCCGTCTTTTTGGAGGATGAATACCAGCGTCTTTTATGTTTAAGTTGGTGTTTTCTTGCTTAGATGGACTGTGATATGCTCAGTTGACAAGTATTAATGCTAAAATAGTTTTCAGAAGAATTAATTTCAGAAAATTTGTGAGGTTTTCTTTAGCACAATTATTTTACCTTTTTTTTTTTTTTTAAAGAAAGGAGAAAAACCATCTAGTAAAAAAGCTAAAACTCACATGCTGTCTTAAAAACAAACAGATTTAGAGTGTGTTTCCAAAAGCAAATGCACAGGGATTGCTAGCAAAATTATCTTTGGAGAATGCAAAGCAAAAAGTATATTTTGTTTTTGTTTTTTTAACGTGGTAGTTTAATGTTCCTTGAGTGCAAGATTTCCTCTACTAAATTATATTCACTTTTCCAGCAGTGAAGGTGTTCCCTGGCAGTGTTCTCGTAGCAGCCGTTAATGTAGCGGGACAGATTAGATGTTTTGAAGGTGGCATGAAATGTCTTTAACCAAGTGTTCCCATGAGCTAACGTTAGAGGGGTAACAATCGGATTCCCCATAACCGAGTAAAGCTCACAGGCACCCCATCGTTCTGCTCGCAGGAGCTTGGGCCCAGTTGGTGCTGGGTGATATTTAAAGAGCTGAGCAGCCGCCGTTGGTGGCTGATATTAGTATGAATGACACCTGTCCCATCAATCACCAGGCCGTGGTGTCACAGATGGAGAAACAACGATCGGCAGAATTACCCGGCACTGCACACTTGGCTTAATTCAGGTCATTGTTCTCCTACAAATCTAGAGGATGGCTGGTTCTGCGCCGGGAGTCCAGACAGAAGCACAAGATGGGCTCAGGTGGTGGCACGTGCCTGCCTTTTGCTGCTCCACCCGAGGTATTCGGCAAAAGGCTGTCAGTGGGTGGGGGCGGTGGGAAGGAATGCTCCACGCAGGGACTGAAGCTTCAGCTTCTAAAGGTGGCTGTAATTAATCAAGAGCTGAAACTCGGGATTTCTCCCGGCGTTCCAGAACTTTTCATTTAGGTAGCGGAAAGCGCGAAGTGCACAGCCAGGTTAACGTTTAACTCTTCAAATACTACCTTGTAGCTGTCATTCTGAGAAGAATGAAGGGAGATTCGGCACATATTTCCTATGGCTGTGCAGTAAGCACAATCTTCAAAGCCGTGGCCCTTCTGAAGTGGTGTATCTTTTATTATTCCTCAGCAGTTAGCACTGAAAATTCAGTATCTGAGAGACTGATTGAAAAGGAGAGTTGCCGAGAGGCTTATTTGGGGAGGAGTGTTGTTTTTTGGTTTTGTGGTAGGTCTTTTAATGCTGGACGAAGGTTGGATCATGAGAAACCACAGTCTTGTTCCAGACAGAAACAATAAAGGTATTTAAATGCCTTCAGACACTGTAACCATTTCCCTTTCTTTCTTCTTCTCACCCCTTGCAAATCAGGGACAGTTCCTAGGGGACAGGAGAACAGAATAAACAAAAAAGGAAATAAAAATTATTTCTCTGCTCCTAAGTCCTGTGTCAGGTTTGTTTTGAATGCATTTGAATCCTACTGCTTCTTTTCCAAGTAGCACCTGGTAAATACCTGTGAAATACTGAGATGGAAGTGATCATTCTTACCTCACAAAATTTTTCTTTCTCCTCATTCTCTCTTTTTTTTTTTTTTCCTCCCCACATCCTTTTTGTGTTACCTGCTATAGAGTGGCTGTATTTTTGTTGTAAGCTAATTCACTGCGGCTGTTTTTGTTACAACTGAAGTCAAGCAGAAAACCTGTAGCATGCCAGAAACAGGCTACAATATATCGAAGACACAGCTTATGTTTGATTGTGTGTAAATACAGTTAGTTGGGTTTATCTGATAGCCTGGCAGAAGGAGAGAGGGGAGCAATACAAACTGTTTTCAGTAACTGTGCTGTTCATACACCTGATAAGATTGAGAGCGCTTTTAAACTACTGATATGCTTTGAATAAGAAAAGAATAATCACATCCATTGGCACCGGCTTATCAGGAATGAAGTAAAATGCCAGCACTTTTACATTAGCAAAAGTAAATGTTTTAGACGCTTTGGGCCTTTTTTCCATTTAAATTAAATAGCAGGGTGCTTTTGAGTGTGCTGTAATGAATGGAAGGATTTATTACCTTGACAAAATTACAGGTGAATATGTTGAGAGAGGAGCCCTCAGCAACAATAACAGCTCTTTTGATAAGTGACTACCTGTATTCATGCTTTTGGTACAGAAATTCAGTAATCTTATCCTCTTTTGCTCTGTGAAGTGCAGTGGCTAACTTTCAATGTGCAGTTCTTCATAGTGTAACGTGCATTTTGTAATATACTGGCAGCACATTTGATATTCAGCACGTAACACGGCTGTTCATAAAATAATGCTTGATCATTTACTAGTATGTCCTCTGCCTTCAGTTGCTGTGTATTTTTGTGTTCGAGAAGGAATATATCTCAGAGCCTTTGCTGGGAAGGCAAGGTATGATTCATCATTAATTTACCCCAGCAGGCATGAAGCATACTTGAATGCACTATTATCTTCTCAAAGTTTACTGGTTTTCTCTCTCTTTTTTTTTTTTTTTTTTTAATTTTTTTTTTTTATTTCCAGGTTCTTTTTCTTTCACAGGCCTACAATTAATTTTGGGATATTCAAATTTGATGAATGATAGTGCAAGAGCAGATTTGATTGATTTTGGATTATTATTGATTACTGTCAATGAGATCACTGTGACACTCTGAAATCAATGGTATGTGATTAAACCGAGGCACCACTGTTCTATATGTTAGGCAGCAGTTGGGAATTGAGGAACTGAATGTTCACAAGCTATAAATTGAGAAAATGTTCAGATTTAAATAGCCCTTTGTTTGGCATTTACTCACCAAAATATGTTTCTTGGGAAAGTTAGTTTTCCCAAGTGCAGGCTTTCAGTAAAAGAAAGGTCATTGATTTAAGGTTTATTAAATTTTAGCTAAAAACAACTGGCTCCATTTGGGTGTAAAATAATTTAAGTACTTACTGCAGGCAACCTTCATGCTTTAGAGCTGTTGCTCAAAGGTTTCATTCATCTATGAAGATGTCAACTGTAAATATAAAAATGCATCACTGAAAATGTAATGGTTTAAAGATTCAAACTGAAATAAAAATTCCTGCCTGGGGAAAGCACTATAATCAAAATAAAGTAGTCTTAACTTTTTTTTTCTGTGGAGGCCATACTTGAAAAGAGCGCTTGAAGGCAGCAGGTAGCAAGTTTAGTAGGGAATGCCAATTTTTATTTATTTATTTATTTCTTCTCCCCCACACATGATGTTAGTCTAGCTTTGGAATCAGCAGTACACTTCAGCTACTAATACTAGACATGTAAGCTGCTGCCACTTCTGAAATGCAGTATCTTGGCATTTAAGTCAACTTTATAATCTGGCAAAAACCCCACCTGGCAATATTAAAATCCAGCTTCTGAAGCACTTTTATTTCTGAAAGCTTTTTATGTCTTTTTATATCTTTTTAGCATATATTAAATTTCTTTGGAGCAGTGGCCTGAATGTACACTTGATGGATGACTGGGGTGGGGCTTTTCCCCCCCCCCCCCCCCCCCCCCTTTTTTTTTTTTCTCTAATTTTCATTAGGTAATGCTGGAACAGGAATACTGCAGCTGTTTGACAAAATTACTGTGGGGGGTTTGTATCATTGTTAGATAAGTTAGCAGAGATTTTCCAAGGTATGAAGGACAGCTTGCTGCCAAGCTCTTGTGTCTGTCTTAAGAAATCTTTCGCTTTTACTGGTAGTGGCTTGATTCAAAACTAAATGGAAAGAATGCCATTCATTTTAGTAGATTTTGGATCAGGCTCTATAATTGATTTTAAAAGGAATAATTTCGTAGTATTTTAAAAGAAATCAATGAAGAAATGGAGCCTGTGTCCAAGGATTCACTGCCAGGATGTGACATTTGCACCAGTTTAGAGTTGCCTAAGGGAGTGTGACCAGGAAATACTAAGATTACCCCATAATATTTTCTGTGCGAGCTTAAAAGCAGCGTTGGCATTATGCCAGCATCTTCAGTCTTGTGTTGGCTAAAGAGGAGGTAGAAATCCTTCCGATGGAGATGGTAAGACAAAGTGAAACTGACCCCTTTTTTCCTTGGTTTTACATCTGAATTGCAAGTGAGGTTGAAATGCTGAATTTACGTAAAG
Organism: Cariama cristata; assembly: GCF_000690535.1. Classification (NCBI taxonomy): domain Eukaryota; kingdom Metazoa; phylum Chordata; class Aves; order Cariamiformes; family Cariamidae; genus Cariama; species Cariama cristata. The sequence continues at coordinate 11,159 of NW_009620252.1, forward strand.
ATTGATTGATCCTGGTTTGTTTCTGCTGATGAATTTTGGATGAAAAGCTGTAACATGGAATACATATGTCTGCTTGATGCATGTTATCTTCCTATATAGGTAGAAACACCTTGGTGTTCCTATGCAGAATTAAAAAGTCACAAGGGATGGTCATGGTCATTCAGCGTGTCTTTACGCAAAATAAATTTTAATAGATGGAGAATTGCCTTGACTGGCCTCCAACCAACATTTTATTTATGAAAAGGTTCGTACAGTGTTTAAGAGATATAGGAACTTGGCTCTTGGACAGAAAGCATTTTTATACTTTTGTAGAAACAAATAGGCCAAGATGGCATAACAGGATAAAGGAGACAGAGAGAGTTTGCTTTTCAAATACTCTGATGCTTCTTTATAGTCATATAAAGAGTACCTTAAAGTAAGCATGAAAGCAGTGTGTCCAGCCCTCCATTTTAGAGACTTTTCTAGTGCAAAACTTTGTTGTCAATAACAGTGCTTACATCTGAGTCTCTGAGTCAATAAAGTTGCATGTGATTTCTGTCTCTGATCTCAATGCACAATTTGTATCAATGTGTTTGCCAGAGAAAGGCTTTCTATTGTCCTTGTTTTTCCGTTCCTTGATTTTCTTACTCTCTCTGGATATGAGTGCTATGTAATTCCAGACCTATTCATTTAATCACATACCACCTTTTTGTCTCTGGTAAAGCATTCAATCTTCTGTACAAATGAAGCCATAGGTGTGTTTCACTGCTGGGATCAATGGGAGAATGGGAGGAAGATCTGACCTTATGGACACTTTTTTTTTTTCCCCTAAATGCTTAAATGTGTAGATCAGTGTTGTGATTAAAAAAAAAAAAAGCTGCTTTTGAGAACAATAACATTTGAATTTCATGTGAAAATACGTTAAAGGAAGTTTCTTGGAAAATCTGCAAAAGCCTGTTTCTGTAAATGTTCACAAAAGGATGCTTTATCAACATTCATTACTTCTGTTAGAGCAAAGCCTATTATTTTCTTACACACAAAGGAAAAGTTGAGTTACACCGCATCTATTTATAAAGGTTGTGTCCATGACATTTGTCTCTAAGATTTGCTATCTGGAGAAGAACTAGGCAAGCTAGGCATGTGCACTTAAAATATAAGCGTGTGCACTTAAAACCTAGTTTTAAATTTTGAACAATCAGGAGTAGCAGTGAGGAAAATGAGACATGCGTGTCAATTCTTCCTTTTTACAGTTTTTGCCTAGCAGTTGGGTTTTTGTTTCCATTTTAATGATTAGTTTATTGTTGAAGCTGGTGAGGATTGTCTCAGAGCAGCACAAACCACAACCCATCAGCACGCTGCTAGTCAGCACCAGGTGTGAACAACATAAAACAGGATTAACGCTGAACCAGAGTGTGCACTAAAAACAGAACCCCTGCCTTCCTTTTACAAGGGCAGTAAGATAGAAGCACTCCTGTCGTGTTTACTAAACAGTGTTCAGTGGACTATGTAAATGGTTCTGCTCAACTGCAGAGAAATAAGTGCAAGAATTATTATGTATTTGAGATTTTTCAAGACTCTTTTTCCACCTTTAAGAGTAGACCTCTGTTAGTGTTAAAACGGAGGTATCGAGGCAAATGTCAAGGTGTTCAAAGTTAGTGCTTCAGTTTTTGCAGCGAAGGAAAGGGAGGATGGAATGGCAGCATTAAGCATTTGATTTTTTTGGGTGTTGACATAGGGGAGCAGGTAGATTGTATTACACCTTTACGATTTAGTGTTTATATCTGCTTATTTCTTCTGTACACATTTCCTTTAAAAAGGTGGCTTTTCCATTCCTTTGCATTTGCATATTTGGGAGCTTTTAAAGCCGTGTATTTAGTATATCCATTACATTCAGCGTCAAAATCTGCTCTCACTTATGCTCTGTAAATAAGGGGAATACATTTGGAGTGGAAGCAGAATTTACTTGTTATATATTAGGATTGCTTATAAGCTACTCCCATTTCCCTGTTTCTATCAGTATGTTACAAGACCAGAGAAATTTTCATGTTTTAGGTAAAGATGTGTTTACGGTAACATAATTTTTCATAAAAATTGTGTGTAAGTTTACCAAAGTGAGTGAGTGTTTCGATTTTTTTTTTCCCCTCTTTCCCGTTATTCCTGGACAAGACTGAAAAGAGGTTAGTATCTATCAGGCTGCATTTACACAATATATGTAGTTTAATTTGAAAAACAAACAAACCTCAAACACCCAACCCCACCCCCCCACCCCCAAAACCAAAAATAAACCCCCCACACCACAAAAAACACAACTCATTTTTACTGAAGTGGTTAGCATTTTCAGAAGTCGTACCACCTCAGCCCTAGGAAAACTCATCAGATCTTCTGTTTGCAGAGCTCTAATGAAAATTTTATCCCTTTGAAAATCAACTTCATGGTCTTTATATCAAGTCCAGTTTAAGTATAATTATGTTTTCTTTCCTATGATGCTCTCATGGGATTGGGATTGACAATTACTTTCCTCTTGGAACAGAATCATTTAGTGTTCTCTCATCAGTGGTAACTCCTTGCAAATTATCAGATTACAGATATCTGTTTAGCTATGCAAATTTTTTTACTGAAATGTCTTTATGAACAATAGCTGCTTTTGTAGGGTCTAAATCCTGTCTTCACACATACCTGTGCAGCTCAACTCCTTTTGCTGTCAGGATGTCCCATACACCTCTTTAGAGGTACAGGTCTGATTTTTGAGGGATATCTCAGGTTTCAGATGATGAGGGCTTTGCTTACGCATGGTATCCACAAAACAGCAGCAAGCATTACACAAGAAGGAAGTTTGCATTCAAAGTTTAAATTTGACATTGACGAGAATTGAATAGGTTGATTTAAGAGCAAAAATAGTCAAGAATTAATATATTTTCTAAAATATCTTCAATAACCATGTCCCTGTCTAATTAGTGGATTTAATAAATCCATTAATAGCAATTATTTTAAAATAATACCTAAACTGTGAAAATATGTCTAAACCAGAAGGAACTTAGTATCAGTCTTGTGGCCTTACAATATGAATTATTTCGTTCTTTCTTCCCCTATTTTTTTCCTTTGCATACAGTTAAATACAGGAACAGTTTCAACACGAAGAATATACATGACCAGTTTCAACCATGAGTTTTGCTGATGAAAACAGAAGACTTTGGGAAATCTTAATTTTTCATTATATGAACTTTTTATCAATAGTGAAACAAGCTTAGTAATGTAATACACTTTTTAATCCAAGTTTGGTTCTATGGTTGCTGCTCTAATAGTGTGTGTTCCTGTTGTGACAACCTGGTTTGGCTAAAACAGGACTCAGTGGCTCAGAGGTTCATTTTTAAAGAGGGTGTTCTGCATGTTCAAGGTTCTGTTCATATATTGTTGTTGAGAAAACATCATTCTAGTGAAATCATGACTTGAGTGATAGCATTTGTAAACTGACTGTAAAGTGCACTGATTTTACTGTCTCTCTGTGATGTTGTAAACTAGTTACTATGACTTCAAATGCTGGTAGTGTATAGTTCACCATTTCTAGAAGTTGCTGGTACCGAAACATTGCATAATTTTGTCAGTTTGCATGCATGATCCCTGGATTCTTTCAATTTTTCTTTTTTTTTTTTCTTTTTTTTTTTTTTTCCTCTCTGAGAGGTGGTAATATAGAACCTCGAAGTTCAGGGTTTTCAGTTAGGACACACAAGCATACAGAAATTGTGCTGCTTACCCAAAGTTTATCAGAAGTGCTTACCCTCTTTGGCCTCAGAATCAGTCTGGGCATCCCATGAAAGCAGTCTGTCCCTTGAGGTTTTCTATAATTCCTGGCTTCTGCCAGGTCAGAAATAAACAAGAATAAACTTTTTGATAATACTGCTATGTCTTCTCCCTGCGCCAGATGAAACTAGATGCTATATTATTAAGTTTATTATTATTTGAGTCCTTACTGAATGTGTTTAAATCTCTGAAGAGGTAAGTTCCTGTTTATTTCAGACTTTAGTTGCCAGTTTGGACCAGTCCTCGTTTACCCGTACAGGTTTGTTTACAGTCAATTTCTTTTTCTGGTTATACCAGTATACTCAGAGCAGAATCTAACACAGAACATGTCTCGACTTACTTTTTTTCTTTTACCTTCAACATTGTGTAATTGCTTATTCTGATTTAAAAAAAAAAAAAAAAAAAGATATTTTGACTAGGTAGTTGAGTGTAATTGCAAATCAATTCCATATGATTTACCCTGTTGTTATTTAGTATTTCTATTATGGTAGTATATAGAGGCCCCTGTCATCCTACTGTGGTGTACATTGTGCAAATACATAGGTAGTTGCTATTCAGGAGCTTTGATGACTACAAATAGAAGCAATTCATGAAAGCCACAGAAAAGGGCACAACATACTTTTCTTTTTGGTACGGCAAGTGCAACCATACTCTGTATGTGTACATATACAGTTGGGTAAAATCTGTGTGTGGTTTTGTAATTTTAATTTAAAATAGAAGTATTAACTTCAGGCTAACAAGGAAGTATGGATTGTTTTATTGTAGATGAGCAGAAGTCTACCTGGCATTTGAGAAGAGAGGTGTGTGGTTTCCTCTGTGTCAGTTCAGAGGAGGTGCGTTTAATGAGAAGGAGGTAGAGTGAAAAGCACTGTGAAAGGGAGACAGACAGACCAGGGAGCAACACAGGCTGCTGTCATTGACGTAGCACAAGGGGTGGGAGAAGAGGTTGGAGAGACAAATCTGGATAGCATAGGATTGCATAGAGCATCTAAGTGCTTACGTTTGATACCTTTTTTTCAATATGATTTTTAAGAATTGTCCTTGAAACAGTGATTTCAATTAATATGCTGAATCAGTTGCTTGCTGATTTGAAAAGAGTATGAAGTTAATCACTTCTGCTCATTTGGACAGCAATACGTTTTGTGTAAAAAGAGTCACTTCTGTGATACAATGATACCGATGCCAGTCAAAGTCTGCCAGATGTTTCACCAGATTTCTTTTTTTTGTCGATTTCATGTGTTCTTGCTCAAAACACATATAGTGGTGTGGGGTTTTTTTGTTTTGTTTTGTTTGTGTGTTTTTGTGGGTGGTTTTTTTTTTCCTGTCATCCTCACTGGTTTTTGCCCAGTGTTCCAGAGAGGGAAGCAACATATTTTATTTGCATTTTCCCTAGAAGCATCAAATCTTTTGAAATAAACTATTAGTTTTAAATAGCTCCTGAAATGGGAAGCAGAAGAAATTCAGTCAAGGAACATGCCGTGCAGGTGGAAACTGAGACTTCTCACTGTACATGTAATAGCTGTTAAACCCTAATCTAAAAACTGTGATTGTGTACTAGAAGATACATAACTTTATATGAAAAAATTGGAACAGTTACCTCTGAAAGAGTAGAGGTATGTACAAACTGAAGCTGAATCAAAATTTTTGTGAAGTCACTAGTTTAAGATTGTTAGAAGATTTCACTCATATTTTGTTTCATGCGCACCACTCGGGGCTTGCTGAAGAATAGAGATGGACTTTTCTCCTTTAAGGGAAGAGAGGCAAATGCTTCTTACACACTCTAAGTAAATTGCATTTTGGTTTAAAAAGCAAATAAGCATCTGGTCATTTATTTAACTAATTCATATAATATTGTATGTAAAGGGTTTTCTCCCTCTGCGTACTGCTTTCTGCTACACTGATGATAATGTACCTGGAAGGAAAAGGCAGTCCAAGCCGAGGCAGCCAGCGTCAGACAGGGCGGTCTGCCATCTGTCCCACCTGCTGCATTCATGTGTCCATCTGGTTACTGCAATAGCTCATTGCGGGCTTCAACAGAAGAATATTCAAGCTGAAAAGAAGGCAGTGTGAATTATTTAGGTAGCTAGTGTAAATAAAGAGAGGGGGAGAGGAGCAAGGAGGGGGGTTGTGAGAGGGAGAAAGCAGTCTCTTACTCCTGGATGCTTTGGAATGTGTTAATGCATGAGAGCATTTGATTTGCATATAGATTTAGATGTATAGATCATTGTGAAGATTACAAGCCAATGAGTTTTATCTAGATTTAGATAGCTCTCAGCCTGGTTTGCACATAAAATATAGCCAGTTTCAGGAGGAGAATCTTTGGGGACTTTAAACCTAAGTGAAACTGATGAAATGTAATGCTTTTAGGTATTAATTTAGCAGAAATAAAATATTTCCTTTAAGGGCTTTCTGTGCCCTTTGTTAACCAAGAATTTATAACTACTTTGCATAGTCGGTGCTTTATACACACTGTGTGGTTTTGATTTGGTTATAGTTAGTTACATTTGTAGTCATCTGTACTTTATTCTAAGAGGAAAAGCAGTTGACAAATGCTTTTCCTTTTCCTTTTGCTCTCATGTTTATCAGGTGAAGATTAAATCCTGTCATCAAATAAATAATTTTCCAGCTGTCAGTGTGTATGCTGTTACACAGACAAATACATATATGCTTTTCTGCCTACATAAACATGCATAGAACACTGAAATATTTTTAGATATTTTTAAGGGGAGGTGAGAAAACAGAATTTCATGTTGTTACAGTGGCCTTGAAAAAATAAATAGGTTTATTTTAAAGTTGCTTGCTTGAATTTCAAAGTGACCACCAGAAGGTTTAGACTATGGTGTGTTATTTATTGCTAAAATTGAATTATTTCTAGAAAATATAAAAATCATTAGTGCTAGATTTAAGCATAGGAAATTCATTTGCATCGTTCTATTCTAAACATTTTATTAATAGTGGTGTCATGTCAGATTTTTTTTAAATGTGTGAAACATTAGTCCAATGCCATGTTTAAAAAAAATAAAAGATTGGCTTCATATTTTGATATGTTTCCTGATGTCAGATTCTTCTTGCTTTCAGATTTTAAATGTCAAACTTTCCTGGGCCAAAGAATAAAACCGGGATCATCTTAAGAGGAATCCTTGAAATTGTGGGAGGGTTTTGTGTCATTGTTTTGCCTGCTTTTAGATCTGCAGAAAAAAGGGACATAGCATCTTGAAATCCCAACAGCCTGGCTACTTCTCTAAGATTTGCATGAAATTCAGCTGCAGCCTTCAAAGGGATTTGAGTGGATTGGATTCTTTAAGGTTAGTCCATGTCAAACCTATTAAGTTCAATTCACATGCAAAACCCTTTTTACGTTTTTTTTAAGCCAATAAGGCTCTAGCTACTCTTAAGGCTACATCGTGTACTTGCAGTAGAACGTCTCTGGTAGTGGATCACTCTACTGGCACGTGTAACTAACCAATAATCCACTTTGTCATCTTTCAAATTAAAAGATTCTGTGTCCTGTATCTTCCTCAGATTGAAGAGGTTTTGTTCGCAAAAGTTGTGTGAGCCAGTGTGAATATCAATCTTCCATCTAAAATGCAATCCCCAAAGTTACATGATCCTCCCATTAGATGAAGATTATTTTAACCTTTGAAAGTAACTTAAACTCTATGTTCATAACTTTGAGTTCTCATTCTTCCTGTAGATTGACTCCACTGTTAAATGATTTTAGGAGTGCAGTGTATGTTCCGTGGTGAATCAGGAAACAATTTGGGGGGCGTGGGGGGGAAAGATGAAAATATTTTATGGTGTATAAAAGGATTAGTGGCTACTTCAGAACTGCAAGGACATGACTTTCAAAAGAAGAGTTTAATTTTTAATTTAAAAGCCAATTCAAGGAATTCTATGCATCTCAGACATTTAGGCCACAGCATCTAAATGCTGTGTGCAGAATTTTGAAGTCCACCAACAGGCTGTGAAAGGGATACCAAATGAAGACACTTTGCCTCCATTACATATTGTCAGAATAAATGGATGTTCATAGGAATTTTGGTTAAATATGGAACACCCAACGTTCTCTGAGGTTGCTTCTTATCCTGGAGCTTTCTGCCCTACATGAGGTCTGCAAGATTTGCCATTCATTTTGTGAATGGCTATGTATTGTTATGTTTTGGTTTGGACATTGCAGAAGTTTTTATAAAATGCTGGCCAGATCCTGTAACCAGGTGAACTGAATCTTGAAAGCAGTTGCATGTTTACTCCATGGAATCAAATTCATATGCTTCCACAGTGGCTGCACTGGCACCTGGGTCTTCAGTATCTAGCACAATACTGGATTCAAAGTTGTATTCTCATGACACTCAAACTCACTGAATTTTGCTCAGTTTTAAAGATGTGAGGAGAAAGTAGTATCTTCTCCCTGTACTTTTTCTCATTGCAGTGTTTCAACTTTACACTTCATGCTCAAGGAAAGCACTGCTTTCTGTTATGTTTAGATTAAAAATGATTGATTTGTGTGTACTGGTTGAGAACAGAATATCTTCCATTGATTTAAGGTTCTAGCTGTTCCAAGTCTTTTAAAAATATACATCAATTAGAACAGGAAAAAAATATTTATTTCCACTATTTACATTTCAAGGAAAGAAGCAAGCATTCCACGACACATACTTCATGTTTAGAATGCCCTTTTTTCTAGCGAAAGCTGGGGAAGCTGCTCCTGAAATGAAACGCTAATTTTGGGGGCTTGATCCTGCAAAGCTTGCATGCATAAGTCACTTGATACAGGTAGTAAACTTCCTGGCCAAGTACTTGGAGGAAAGGGTCAATAGGTAATAAACCCTTTCTGGTTGGCTTGGTTCACTCACGTCTTGTGCAACGAATATTTAGATTTTCCCAATACAGAAAAGAGTAAGATTAGGAAGTACTATAATTAATTGTCTTGTCTTTGGCTTTTTTTTTCTTTTTTGTTTTAAGTTTTCAGCATCCATTTAAAGTACTGAAGTTATTCTGACCTATAAGCAGAATTCTTTGTTGTGTTTCATGACCTCTGAGAGTAATTTTTTTTAAAAGTACCTAAACCAGGAATGTTTTAGCAGGTAAAAGATAGGTGTAGGATATGGAATTTTGTATTTATATGTAAATTTGTAATTGTTCATCTACACATTCTTTATTAATAACACTTAGGCCATTCAGGCTTGTGCAGAATTTGCAGCTTTTAATACTGATGCCTTGTAGTATTAATATGGCTATTTACAGCATTATTAATTATATGAGCTAAGTAGGAAATATTACCATTTATGTTGCTATTTGATAGCGTTCCATAAAGCACGGTGTTTTCCTGCTTGTAGGTTGGTGAATTCTATTGTTATATGCATTTTACATGTGTTTGTATTTGGGGAGGTAAAGTTGGTATTTTGCCGAGGGAGTAAAGGGGATGAAAAGGCCGTCTAGATGTGTGAATTTTCTTTTCCTTGGTACCCACAACTTTGTTGAGAATATTGTAAATATCTCATTGAAGAGTATGGTTGTGTTGCAAGAATTACATATCTGTGTTGTTTGGCAGGGGCGTTCTTCTGGCAAAAGGGTGATTTACTGTCATTTCTTTAGAGTGTTGGAATAAATACAAAAAGCTTGTATTGATTTTACTAACTCCAGGTAAAAAATAACAAATCTGGCTTAAATCTTTTGGCTTTAACAACTTTAGATTCTAGTAACATAAACAGAGGTAGTCCTTCTTGTTCTTGTTTATACTTGTTGTTGGCAGTCCCTGAATAGAAAGTAGAATGGAGGGAGCAGGGCAGAGGGAGAAAGGTTAAATGGCAGAGAGGTTAAATTGCTTCAGTGACAGATTCTCTCCAGAAAGGAATTGAGTTGTTTTAAGGATTAGTTTGGGAAAACTTGAATTGAACCCACTTCTCTACTGTTCGTATATTGCATTGCTAATGTTGCCAGTCTCTTATTTTTTGTAAAAACAAAATTTAATTTCCAAAATGAGTAGAGTGTACTGGGGAAATTTTAAAAAGCCAAGCAAAAACCCGTAAGTTTGATCTTCTGCAAAACTGATTGGAATTTTACCTCTGTTATTTTATTGTGAGATTCTTAAAACATTAGAGCAGATTATTAAAAACAATATGTATTTTACTCTTATATTGTGGTTGTTGCAAAACATCGGAGAAATGTTGCAGAAATAGTTATCAGTGATCTAAGGGGAACTGTAGTTCCTCAGTTAAAACCCTTACCAAGTTCTAAATGAGTCTCTGTTTGTTCCTGATGGAGATCTCTCGTTGCAGCAGTGTAGTTCTTACAGTAAGAATCTTGCATCCTATCAGCTAATCTTGAACATTTTCTTTTGGAAAAAGATCACCATACGAGCTGGGAGTCCAGGAGGATGTGTGCGTAGTCCCTTTTCAGAAAAAATGCTCTCAATCTGTTTCAGACGAGTTCCTCAAAAGATGGGTTAAATCAACTGATTGAGCTGATTTTCTCTCTTGAGGTGATATTTTATTTATATGATAAAATGCTTGGAAAGTGATTAATTTGTCAGGGGAACATCTTGTTACTGTAAATTTGCCGAATGTGTAATAAAATTGCCATAACACAGATGGGAAAATGAAGATCTTTTAAAGTGAAATAACTGAGCAGTCTGCCTACATTTTCAGCACTTAAAATTAACTTAGTTAAATTTCTTTGTCGTTTTTACCCCTCGAAGAATGCAGCCTGGGGAAGATTTGTGGCAAATGTGTGGTATGGGTTTGTATGTGTGGTGATGGTGGGTGGAGGGGTCAGGAATGGACTGTGTAGTTTTCCTTCTGCATCAGAAAGGAATAATAGATTTATTAAATTTCTGCCGACGTTCCTTGATTGAGTGAATTTTTAGAAATTAAAATATACACGTCGGATACTCCTTCTGAGTAGCAGAAAATTTAAGAATAGGGGACCTTTGTGGGCAGGTACCTCAACTCAGTAAGATGTACATGAAGTAGCGCTTTTGTTCTAGTTTGTGCACTATTGCTTTCAAATGGCAGCTAAATGGTGTAATACACTTCTTAGTCTTTATGGCAGTCTCTTACTATATGGAATATAACTTGTATTATATAGAAGTATACTTGAAAAGTCAAAGGAAGGAATGAATACCTTCCGTGTCTCCGAGCTGCAGTTTGTAAGAAGTGAAAATAGCATTAGTGAAGGAACAGTGCCTGTTATTCATACATTTTACTACTGCCTGTCCATCTGTCCACAGGAATGAGCCACTTATCATGCTTCTGTGTTTTTCCCTTTCAACTTAAAGAATTATGAAAGGAAAATTCAATTTTTCGTGTCCTTTTATGACAGGTAGACTGGAGACTGTGGTCATTTGGATTAAAAACATATCCGTCACCACAAGCTGACAGGTTATTATTATGTCTTCTTTGAATATATGAATTTTACCCCTACATGTTTGAAGTCTAAGAATGGGAACTTTTTATATAAATAATTATCCTAGTAGTGATGTACTGCATACTGTTGCCATATTTTTTGACTTTTACAGCATTCTTGGCCTTATCACCCATAACATAAATCTTAGACTCTCATATTTAATACAACCTGTAGGATTACCATGACCGTATAATGTACAGTCAGCCAATCCCACATCATCATTTGGCTATCATTATTTGTTGTCCTATGATGGACATTTCAGTTGCTGTCCCATTTTGGATTTGACAGTATGTTTGATGCAACCATCCAGGGGCAGATGAGAGTGGCCTCATTTAGGTGTTCCTGTGATCTCCACAAACACCCTCAGTTTATTAAGCTTCCAACTATAGGCAGTTAAAGTTTTGAGTATGCTGATGTTATCTTGGTTGCTCAGAATTTAATTTTTGGAACTTAAGGCTATTCATTCCGTGAGGTAATGGTGATACAAAGACTCAGTTGCTGTCAGACCCTCTACTGTGTAGAGAACCAGCGAAGGAGTGGAGCAGATTTAGTGTGTATTCTAGGCAGATGCTTAGTGAAATGCAGGTGGATTTTTATTTCAGACCTTAGTCCTATCATGATAAAGACTGTAAAGCCTAATCTGATAAAATTATCATTTAATGCACTCTCATTAACTGATCAGGGCTGATACTCAGTTTGCTGAGCAGCCTGAACTTGCACTGAAATTAGCAAGGCACAAAATTTCTCAAGATCAAACATGTGCTTTAATTTAGTTTAATGGTGGAATGCAGTGCTCTCTTCAGGCCAGTCTTTCTTTCATTGCTTACCCAAGGACAGTCGACTTACGCAGAACTTTTCAATCTACAAGGAATAAATATTTCATCCAGACTTTATACTGTTCAAGTAATTGAAGCAAGTCCATCATTAAAATACAGCTGAAATTCACGATGTGCAGTATGGAGTAATTAATACTGATCTGTTCATGTAAAGCTTTTCTTGGACAAGTCTTTCAGTGACTTCTTACAGAAGAAATGACCACAGGTTCAGCATGTAATAATTGCAGCATATTGATACAATTGCTTTACATTTGCAAGTAGCAACATCCTTGTTCTGAATGTAATAGTTGGGCAGGTACACATTTGTTACTTTAGGCAATTTTTCTGGAATATGCTAAATTTCCTTCTTTTCTCCCTGTGACTCCCACCAAAATAGAAAGCAAAAGATAAAAGAGTAGAAACTATATCAAGACTTTGTGAAAAGCTCATCCTGCAAACTTGTGGGAGTCATGCAAACATTTTAAAAGTGAAAGCCTTTACTTCATGACCTTTGCTGCTTATATCCAAAGGCAAACCTCTGACATGTAAACCCAGTGGCATAAATAGGTTTGAATTATACGTAGCGATATGTGAAGAACAAGGAACTGTGAAAAGCTGAAGGTTTATATGTTTGTTTGTAAAAATCTGTAATCACACATTAAAATCCAAGGCACACTAGAAAAGACTTAAGCTGAATAGGTTTTGCTTCTATAAATTCTCTGATTTATCTCAACATATGATGAATTCAGTCATCAATACCATATCCAAGTAACATACTCAACTATTTGTTTTGCCTATTTTTAATTTCTGGTGCTTCCAGAATCAAGATAGATAAACAAAGAAGTAAGAATTCAAAGGAAGAGGTTCTTTTTTCCTTCAAGTTTCATTTATAAACATTAAGGGACTTTATAGTGTAGAAATAAAAATGTTGTGCATTAACAACCAGGGCTCATACCACTCAAATGCTCTAGTTTAAAAAAAAGAGAGAGAGAGAGAGAGAGACTGCTATGCTGTCGTGACTCCTTCGACATCAGTGTGGTTTTCTTTGGGTGCAGTAGGTTATGGTAATCCACTTGCATCTTGCATATTGGAGTATCAGGACCTTAGACCCTCTGAAATCACAGGCTGGTTGGGGAATAACACCATTAGCTGGTATAAATTTGCAGAGTTTCAGAGTTGTTGGGTCTGTTCTCCTGTACCCAAGGTTTTGACCCACAATGAATGACAGATGTGCTGTATTTGGAATAAATTTGATTTTGTTTTTTTACCTAGTCTTCCTGTTAAAATAACAAACCCAACGCTGTTTATAAAATTACCCAGATGATTTAAGCAATTTGTAAATCAAGCAGTGCTACTGGAGGAGGAGACTTCTTCAGAATTCATGTTCATCTTTAGAAACAACATCTCCATTCATGGATGTTTCACAGCAGTTACAAATTTGTAATCTTTTCTTTTGGCAGGAATTTGTTCATGCATTTCTCTTTCATATAATGAAAACTAGCATTCCTTTTTACATTTTGTAGAATATTACTGTTCTATCAAAGTATTTCTTTTCCTGGTATTGTCTGTCTCTTCCCTTTCAAATCCTTAAAAAAAACAAACCCCACACCAAAACCAAAAACCTCAGGCTATTCACAACTACACATTGCTCGCACATTACCCTGTGTGCTGGCTAAAGCCGTTCTTGCCCTAGGCTTTATTTTTGGGAAGGCTTTATTTTTTATTTTACACACAAAGAAATCAGGATTACTGTAACAGAAAAATAAACATTTTAATGTAGGAATAAGAAGAGATTTAATTTAGTCTTAAAATAAGTTTCCCATTTAGAAGAAAAATATATTTAAAAATATCAAAGGTCCCATTTCTGGAAGTTGAAGGCAATTTCCCTTCTTAGAAATAAATATTCAGACTTCCAAGGCATGCTTTCATCAAAGCCATAGCAAAAAAAAATCTTTAAGAGATAATGCAAAAGACAGTGAATTGGGATTCCCCAGGACCTTGATTCTGTTCCATGCCGTGTTGTTGGCCTGCTGAGCAGCGTTAGGCAACTCTTCACCTTTCTGTGTCTTGTGTTGCCCATCTGTAAGAGGGAGATAGTGATGCTCCCTGGAAATGCAGTTTAAGATCCCTGTTAAAATCAGTAAGGAAAAGATGAGCATTATTAATAAATAGTACCGTAATATTATTAGTAGTAATATTTCTCTAGACCCTTTTTTACTTTTTTATGTTGATTTCAAGAGGACCGGATTGAGGAGCTCTGTGTGGGAACCAAGAAGAGAGCTGAGTCACCCCTAGACCTGGTAGATGAGGGACTGCCTGTCTGAAAATGCTTAGCCACAGGAAAGGCCTAGTCCTTTATTTGTTTCCCAAGTCCCACAAAAGGGATTCGGATTTTTGACATCATCACACAGCTAAGAGTAAGACCGTAGCACTCGGGAGACTTGTTTTAAACCACCCTCAGTTTTTGTTCCTACATTTTTGGTTTCTTACAGACATTTGCATCTCATAATTTGAAAGAAATATTTTCTCCTTCGTAGAATCTTACATTTCACTCCTTTTAATTTCCTTAGCAAAAATACAGTTTCAAGCTTTCGATATGAGACCGTGACAAAGTGATTTTATAGCCAGTATTGAAAGTGACTAAACTTGACAACAATTGTATTTTATGACAACCTCTGCTTTCATGTCCACAGCCTACTTTCCTATCATCAGCTGTGATTTTTTTTTTCATTCCCCTCTCCCCTTCTTTCCTCTCCCCTCCTCCTCCCATGACTTTTTTTCAAATGTGAGCAATTCTGTATCTCTGCACTGACTGGAAACAAATCCTTTAACCAGGAGTGCATTTTAATGGGCAGCATGCTTCACTTAAGTCACCAGAACCTTAACTGTATAATATTCAATTTTTTACCAACCCAGAACCAAAGCTTTTTCTTGAGAGTGATGTTCATAAGAGTAGTGGAAGAATTAGTATTACAGAACTAAACCAGATTAGGAGGGAATGTGAATTAGATTTGGTAACAGATGGTGCCGTGGAAATTAAAGGTGCTTTGCGAATGGAAGCGACAGCAGCTTGCCTCTTTTCCTCTCCTGTCTCTCTCTTTCATGCGCTTGATAGACGGGTATAAATCACAACAATCCCGTCTTGACAGCCAATTTCCAGAATTTGATCTGGTTAAAGACATGGCTTTCCTGCTCCACTCACTGAAACTGGCTGCTGTTTTATTTTTATACAGCACCTTGTCATATTTAGGAAAGTGGAATCACCTGCCTCCCTTTAATGAAATTTTCTTTAATTACAGTTTTAGCTCTTTAGTGTTAATTACTTTTCCATTCAGCCTGAGTTCTCAGGCTGTCTCATAGGAATGTATTTCTCTTCCCCACTCCACCTCCCTGCACTATTCATGCATATGCTTTCATTTTTCTAAAGATGCTTTTCGTTGTTGGAAGTTGTTGTCAGATCCATTATAATTAGATCCTAATTATCAAAATCATCATTATTGTGTAGGAAGAGGAAGCATTGTAAACAACTGTTAAAGTTAGAGGATCTTGTTTGACAGAGGAGAAACCTTTCAGGATATACATGAATAATAAACAAGCAAACAAAAAGCTCTACTAAAAACTCTGTCTGGGAAGCATATAAAGACCTGGGTAGTAAATGTTCTCCTTGGAAGGAAAATCCACCCAGGTTCTCTCTCCATACCTATTCCTTCAATCTCTAATTCCACATTTTTCAGAAAAGATCAGAATAAAATTCCCCTGCTTCAGTTTGCTGATGTAAATATTCATCTTTGCACCTCTCATTCAGGTATCCGGATGTAAAAATCACTTTTCTGGTGTGTGTCAGGATCAACTTGTAGTTGCCTTAATAGAATTACATTTTTGCATTTAAGACAGCAAATATAAGTGAAGAGACTGCTGCAATGCATGGAGATGTGGAGATGCTTCTGCCATATGCTAAAAGTCCTCAGAGTGAAAGAGAAAAATAATGGACTATATCTGAAAAAAAACCCCACAACCACCAACTCTGAAAGTAAGAGAAGATCCTTAGAGCTGGCAACTAACAGTTGGTAGAAATAAAGCTTCCTACTGGCAGTCAAATCAAATGTAGTAACAACTCAGCGACTCCCTGCTGCTAGCTGACAGCATGGTGTAACACACTGGGACAAACATTCACTTAAACACTGATTGCAGGAAAACGTCATTTTCCAACTCACCAAGTAGCTTTTTGGTTGCGCTTGCGTGTGTGTGTAGGGGGGATTTAAAACCGGTGGCGTGTGGCTGAGAGGACAGCACACGCTCAGGAGCTGGCTGAGTGAGGGGGTGGCAGGAGGATCACTTGCTTTATAAGTTTTAGTCCTGAGTCTTTTTAAGACGCTCACTCTCTGATACTATTTCTGGTATGTTCTTTCTAATCGCTTCTCCAATTTAACAGAGCTTGGCTGGCAAATTATAACTCTTCTGTTATAAATCTGCAGAAAATCAGTGAGGGAGTTGGGTGGGGAAAGACAGGTACACGGCGTGCACACACCTACACTCTGCCTTTCAGCCATGGAAGGAAATCACTGCTAGAAATTGTGAAAAACTTGATGATGCGAACTTTGACTCTCTCTTGAGACTGAAGGCATTTTTGTGGTCTTCTTTTTCCTTTTGGAAAGTGATGAATGACAGTTATGTCTCTCTGATCTGTAGTACTGGCTTTCTGACTGGTGCAAGTAACTGCTTTTGATGCTGTAATCATTTCAAAATAATCCCTCTTTAGAAAGCCTGTTATGTTCTTGAATAAATCTTTACTTATATTTGTAGTTTTGTATTTTTCTCCCTTGAAGTAGCTGAATGTAGCATTTTATTTTCTTTTGCAATTTCAGTTGATTTCTCTTAATAAAAAGAATCCTCACAATTTAGAATTAGATGACTTCTTGACACTTTACCATGTCCTCTGGAGGCTAGAGATATCAGGTGGACTCCACCTGATACCACTGGAGTATAACTGCAAGTAAAACAATGTTCCAGCACAGAAAACACCTAACTTCTTAACCAGAGCTTTTGCTGTCTTCCAACATGTGACATGAATTAAAAGCATTAGTCTGCACTTTGAAAATAGAGTAATAAAATCTTACCCTTCCTGAACAATATACTGATTTTCATATGATGAGTCTTGGCCATCATGCTAAAAGTGACATCGCAGCCTTTTGGTTGAAACTGTTTGGGTGGGAGAAGTCTCTTAGTGTGAGTTTGTGCAGCTCTCTACTCTTCTCTCAATGCAGAGCTGACTTGTTTGAGGCATGTTAAGTACTGTAGCAACAAAAAATACGTAACATTAGGCTGGAAGCCAGTAAATGAGAGAAGGTAAGTCTAAGGTATTGTAATTAGTACCAGTGTAACTTCAAACAACAGCCGTGCTCTAACTGTAAAAGTGTTAGAAACTCAGGAGAAAAGGAGAAACCTGAAAATTAAGTAGGTACATAATGTATTTACTGAGGTTTAAGTTATATCAGAACCATAATATGCACACAAAATACAAAATCATGCTTTTCTGCTATGTATAACTTTCAGGCATTCCAGAATGATTGTGATTTAAAGTGCCATCTGCTGCTTGTGTTGCCTCCTCTTTAGTATTT
>NW_009620252.1:28794-91642 GCF_000690535.1 Cariama cristata
TGAAAACTGAATCATCAGAGCATACCAAAAAAGTATCTTTTTCTACTTGAAACACATGAAATCTGTAAAAGTAGGCAAGTCTTTTCTGCAGGAAACTTCCTGTGGTGATGGCCTGCTAGTAGTAGGGCGTAACGCAGCTAATAGAATATTTATTGCACATGCGTGCAAAAATAAAGGTCAGTTTTGTGATTTTAATATGGCTTTATTTTTTGCCTTTCAGTTGGAGGTTGGTTGGTTGGTTTGTTTTTGTAAGTGTGTTGCAGTGACATACATTGGATGCATTGGACAACTGTGTCACCGAGGGCTGGCATCTCTTCAGTTGTCTGGTGTTTTGGCTCAAAGGTGCAAGGTCTTTGAGTATTCTTCCCTGTTTACTTTTTGTTCCCCAAAAAGTACCTGATGTAAAGAATAATCATTTTGCAGTCTGAAAAAATTTAAATTCTGTTAGCTATAAGTGCTTCAGCTTTTAAATTCAGAAGAGTAATGTTATAGTCTGTCAAAGCATAGGATCTGTATGCTGCAGAGCTTGTGCATGTCTAAGGATACATTTAATTAAACCAGCATTAGTGCATCTATACAGATTTATTAAAACACTTATTTTGTCTCAATAATATTGATTAAATAGCAGTAGTTTGTTTAATCTAAGTGTATTTTAGCTGTTACTACATTACCTCCAAGTAATCAGGGTAATAGTCATCATTGGTGAAATATCACGTTAGTTATGAAGTAATGCCGTAAGAATTGATTTAGACTTGGCAGGAAGGGAAGGCTTTCTGTCATACAGTGCCAAAGCCTGATTTGGATTATTAGAACGAGAGTTTTAAACATAATTTCTGTTCGTATAAACAGAGTGTGTTTTATAGGCTTATAGGTTATTCCATACTCTGAGTATCCATTATATCAAGGAACACCTCAGACAGTTAATTATGCAAAACATGATGTAAGTAATTACACAGTATTATTATGCATTTAACAGTTTTATTGATTTGCCAGTTGCTCACTTACAGTATTTAGAGCTATAAACAAGAGATGCTCACCCTCAGTTGAAATAGGTCCAAGGAAATGAGCTAAAGATAAATGACACTAGTATGCATTGTTGCATCAGATGTAATCTTTAAATGTAGAAGCTGTCAACAGTGATAATTTGCAACACATTGGGGTATCTCAGGATCATTTCCTTCTTGTTAACGAAGTTTATCAACCAGGAAGCACAGGGAATCAACTTGAAATAGAAAGGGAAGCAATAATGAATATTTATATATGGCGGCGGGGGGAGGAGGTTAAAATGATTCCCCCTCATTTTGGAGGGTCTGCAGTAGCTGCAAGTCAGCCACTTGAAAATTTTGCTTTTTTAAAAGCAGCATGGAAAACAAACTAAGTGCAGCCTCTCAGATTAGGTACAAATGTGAAGGGCCTCAGATAATGGCTTGTTTTGTTAAACTAAAAATGACCATGCAGTAGTGTAATCTTCCACTGCCTTGTGCGCAGGAAGTGCTTTAGTAGAGCTTGCTAGATTGCATACAGAGCAGTAATAACTGTTTGAGAAGCTGGATCCTCTGTCAGCAATCATCAGCTAACTCGGGCCACTGCTGGTAACAACATGATGGCTTCAAGCATTGCTTCTTCTGTTCTGGCTGCTGGTGGCTATAACAGCTGCTCTGGAGGAAGTCATTGGCTTGCTTTGCTTTCATTTACCAAGGTGAAGTGGTGAAGGTTTCAAGAAACCATAAAAGGACAAAATTACAAAAGGCAATGGAACATTCAACATTTGTTTAAAAAAACCAGAACAAAAACAAACAAAAAAACCTACAACAACCATTCTGTTTTACACAGGGTTCTCTTTACTACATGGTTGTACATGTGTGTTCATTATAAAGACCTAATGCATAATAACAGTTTTGTTTGTGCGTGCGTGGGACAAGATTAGCAATACTTTGCAGTTAATGATCTCATCCACTAGGTTAACCAACCAGGCCTTACGATATTTCTTATTAAAAGAAGAAATCCTTTCTTTTCCTTCCCCCAACTAAGCCAGTGCACCTTAATGCAATGATGATATGTTAGACCCAGCAGTTGTCAAAGCATCGTATTACTGTGATGCCATAATGACACCCTGTCTCTGTAAAGTAGTCATGTTTTCTCAAATCACACGTTGCACCGTTGATTTCTGACATGACACTTCATTCAGTCACTTTCCTTTTCTTCAGCATCTCTGTTCTCTGACAATAGCAGCTGGTGCCCATTTTCCTACTAAGTGATTCACATTTTGCCACTTTACTGGAGTGCAATTAGCTGAAGCAGGAAAAAATGCTCAATGTAAAGCAACTCAGCTGAAATTGTTACTCAGCTCTTTAACAGGCTTCAGTGAAAATCTTGAGGTGTTACTGTGGGCGCTGGTGCAAGAGGCAACATTTTCATTTCTTTCCACACAAAATGTTTTTTCCCTCTTGCATTCAGGGAAGCAGAGTATGGGAAATCACTGGAACATGCTGCATTGTTTTCTGTCTGCTGGTTTGTACCATGAAATGATACCAAAAGTAAGCACAGTGTTTGAGGGGAAATGTGGTCTTTGCAGTCAAAGCAAGGAGCTGGCTTCCATTCCTGACTCTGCTAAAGACTTACTGTGTCACCTAGACCAATACTTTTTTTCATGCACTGATTTTCATAGGATCCATATGGATCATATCCGTATGAGCATAACAAGTTAAGACCTTTTTGTTGAACATCCATGAGTTAGAGGAATGTATTGGAGGAAAATCAGATGGATTGCACTGTTGGCATAAAAAGTACCTAGGTGTGCATAATAATACCTGCCTTGCTGATGCTCGCACGTAGTTGTCATTAAAGATGTCAACTGCTAACAACCTATTCTGATGCTTATGGAAATAGGGTAATTCTCTCTTCAAGATAAGAAAAACTTCATGCGCAGGTAAAAGTGGACTTTTGTGTTGGTCTATAATAAAGGTGCTTACTCTAATTATTGTGACTAATTCTTACTGTCACTGAAACTACCAGCGCAGCTCTGAAGTAGCGAATGATGCTGTAAACAGAGCTTTTCCTACTTGAAAAGCGAGGGTGAAATGTGTTCATGGATTATGAAGCATTGGCATGTTGTTTTCCCCTCCTTTAGGTATTGGTAATAAGGAAGATGAGGGAAAAGTAACTTTCTGAACCAGTTGCATGTATGGAGGGAATATAAAGAGCTCCCAGTAGCTCAAATGGGAAGGCTTTCTTTTTTTAAGGCTATATACTGTAATCAGATGCAGTTAATTTTTGCACACCACTTGTATATTGGTACTGATTTAGCCAGTGTCAGCACTGTCAATATCATTAGCAATGTGGCAGGTAGATGGAAATACGAATGTGATTGCATTAATAAATTCTTAATATATTCAACCTTTCATAAGCACATAGCATTACAATTTATTCGCTATTGTTTAAGACCATTTTAAAGCAGGACTTGCATATTGAAGTGCTCTGTCGTTGTACGTTTCTACCAGCAGTGACTGGCTTCAGGTCTTACTTGAAGAAGTTGTGAAGTAAATTTAGTAGAGATATGAAGAATCATGCTATGTATTGCATATTACTCGAGGCTTGCAGCATCCTATATAGTTTCTCTTGGATGTGGGCATGGAAATGCTTCTAGAGCCAATTAGTTACTTTCCCTAAAGCTACCGAAAGGGAAGTTTACCAGAGAGCTACCAGTTGTTAGAAAACTTACCTGAGAACAGCCCACCACAAATGGAGCTACCGTTTATTTGACTTAAAATCTAGTAAAGAAAAAAAACAACCCCACCAAGGCTTTAAGATAAATACTGTACGTTTTTATATGACACATGTTATTTCTATTCATAAACCTTAACTAAATTTAGATTTTTATTAATCCAATGTGACCTAAAAATTTTGTATTAACAGCACAATGTGGAATTGGGCTTATTCTCTTTGAATGCAGATAAAGCCATCATCTTGAAAATAGCTCTTTCTGACAAAAAGGTGTTCTTTTGAAATAAAGTCTTATTCACTACATTCCTCTTAGAGTTAATGTGAATTTTAGTGCCTCTAATTTTAGATTGAAGCAAGGTCTAGAATAAAACCCACTGGCTGACAATTGAATTTATAGATAGTTGTGAATATTTCAGGCTTGAATAATAGAGCTGTAGAATTTCAGACACAGAGAGGAAGAGAGAATTAAGCTCCAACTGTAGTTTTAGACTATAATGCAATGGTGTCTAGGAATTCTTCAGTGTAACGAGCTAAGTAGTAATTAGGAGGGAACTGAGGGAGGGATTTTACAGAGATCTAGCTTAGGCATTATTCCAAACGTTCAGCATGATAATTTGATGGTGGTCCCACCTGCCATCCCTATAAGATGGCTCTTGAATTACTTTCGTTCAGATGTGATACAGTAACGAAGAAGTGAAAGCAGTAGGTGTCTGTTGCCCACCCACAGCTGGTACCCAGCCTTGTCTCTGGTTCACCTTCCTGGAATTGAGAAAGTTTTTGTTCTCAGAGCCAGGTGCAGTTGTGTTCACTTTTCTGTGGAATGGTTAATGTTTTAACTGCATTTGTGCTTTGCCAGTGTGCACCAATCCAGTCCGTACTGTTTAAGCGGTAGCCAAAAGCAGCTCGATCTTGGTTAGTACCAGAAACTGCTACTTCAGAAGCATCAGCAGACTGGCTTTAGCCTAAGCAATGCTGGTGATCAGATTTTAATGCTTGTAGAACTGAGATTATATTTTGGTTCTGACTGCTTGGAGTGGGTGATATCCACATTTGCACTGGCTAGAAGAACATGCATTTGAACAACTAATTAATTGCAAATGGTTTTTCTGGGAAGGGAAGGGTGACATTCGAGCTCATTACTGCACAAATTAGAAAAAAAAAATCTGCAGTGGGAGTCTTAGACAAGAACGTGCCATCAAGCTGGTTATGGCAGACAGCAGGCAGTGACTCCTATTGCTGTATTTTGACATTCTATACGTGGAGTCTCAGCAGAAGGGAGATGAAAAGAAGACCAAGAACCTGTTTAGTCAGTAAAAGCACCTTAGTGATAGTGTATAGAAAAATAATGTGAAAAATAAGTTGGAGGAATGTGAAAGTTAATTGATATTTTTAATCATAGCTGTATAAAATTCAGTGTCAAAGAAAGAGGAGAGAGACAGAGAGACACCATGTTTTAGTACCCTAATAACTTCTAACTCTAGTCTAAGATCGTAATGTATGTGAGAGCGGTCCAGTAATTATAAGGTAATAAGTGGAGTGGTGGTGTAAGTGCTCTAAATTAAAAGGAATTTGCAGAGCTGCTGTAAGTCAGTGCCGACCCGCGTTCTTTCAAATGTTGACTTGAGAAAAGTGCTTAGCCCAGAGTGCAAGTAGAGAGACAAGAGAGAGCTATCTATTAATTACAGCACTCATTAACAGTGACGGCTACAAGGCAGCAGATGCAGAAGAAAAGGCACATGCTACTGCAGGCTGGCAAGGGGATTTCCCCCCCCTCCAGTTCTTGAGGAAGGGACAACACAAGCAGGTGGTCCAATGTAATAAGATATTTTCACGCCTTTAACCTTCCCATTTCCTTGGTTTATTTGCTGACACCAGATAGCTTGCTCCTTCCACCTCCCCAAATAAGTACTGAATTTAAGTTTGGAGACTGACATTTCTGCACATCAATCTGGCTGTTTTCCAAACTTACGTGTCATTTGTTTTCAATAGAATTTTACAGTAAAAATCACAACCATTGAGAGGTCCTAAATAAGATCCATGGGCACTGATTTTAGGGTAAATCTCATCCTAACCAGATCTCTTTAGTCAAGAGTCAGGCTTTGATCTTGGTTACCCTCATCAGAAAGGAAGCCAACTCTCTGGATTTATGTTTATTTGCCATTGATGAATTTGATTCCAGACCTTGAAGTAGAAATTGATTTTTTTTTTTCCCCCCATTACGAAAAGGTGAAAAAGTGAATCAGGATTTCAAAAATTACTTTAGAAAGTTAAGTCAAGTCAGTCAAATTGTCTGGACTCGTGCGTTTGCTTTGAAAACACGAATCTATGGCTCTGGATGGGTGGCCTTATGGGGTAGTTACTTTTCTGCTGATAATGTTTCTGGAGAAATGCTCATAACTGTCATCTGTACTTTGGCAGCTTCTGAGAGTACTGTCAGGAAAGTGCTGGGTAGGCTATCTGCTACTGTAGTCTCATAATCACAGCTGTAGAAAATGAAGATAGTATCTGATTCGGAGCTTTCTAGTTATTATTTTTGCTGCTTTTTCTCCCTAAAATATGTTTAAAAATAATAAAAAACTAGGGGATGGAATAGGCGAGGAAGATTCCCACGCATGCCCCCCCTGGAAACCAGTAATTTGTCAGATCAAATATTATTCAGGTGCTTAGTTCTGAAAACATGAGAACTGAGAGGTGAGACAGAATCTCACCTTCTGAAAGACAAAACTTCTATCTAAAATTTCCTCTGAATTTTTTTTTTTTTTTTTAATTCAAGAATGGAACACATAAAATGTCAGATCCTATAGAGCTGCAGATATATGGGATAGTGGTATAGTTATTACTGGCTAGTCTGAGGATAATGGCTAGAAAGTAATTGCAGCTAGAGCTGATGAATCATTTCACTTAGATTTTGTGAAAATGAAGTGCAGCCTAATTATTTGTTAGAGTTCCCAGTTGATGTGCTACTCCGTTACTAAATAGCTGTATCTATAATAAAGCAATATTAATAAAGAAAAAAAAAAGACTGTGATAGACTTGTTCTTCAGTTCTGGGACCGGATCAGTGGATGATGGATCTTTGTTTTAGTCATGTGTCTTGACAAATATTGGTTACAAACCAGAACATTTATGTGATCAAACTTGAAAATATTTGTTCCTGATAGTCGTGGAATTTACAGAAAGAGAGTTCTGATGGAAAAAGGAAGGTGTTTCATAGCGAAGTCATCTAATAGGATTTTTCTAATTTTTTGACTCGTTAGATGACAAGTTCAGAATTTAGAGTTGATGTGAAGTTGACAAGTAGCCTAGAGGGCAGGTGGAGGGGACAACAGATGGATTTGGTCTCTTTAAAGTTTTTGTTTACTGCTTGTCTGGAGCTTTGACAAAGCTCTGTCATGCCCTTATGCTGATTACCTTCATGTAGAACAAGAGGTATTGACTGATGAATGAATGATGTGCAGTCCCTAACCCTTCCAGAGCAGCTTTAAAGAGCACTGTCTTTAATACACAGATTCTTCTTTCTCTCTCTCCCCACTACAGGCTTCTCTGCAGAATGTCAAGCAAAGATCGACACATTGATTCTAGCTGTTCGTCGTACATCAAGACGGAACCGTCGAGCCCTGCCTCTCTGACGGACAGCATCAACCACCACAGCCCCGGTGGCTCCTCAGACGCCAGCGGGAGCTACAGTTCCACCATGAATGGACATCAGAATGGGCTGGACTCACCTCCCCTCTACCCTTCGGCCACAGGGCTTGGGGGCAATGGGCCAGTCAGGAAACGGTATGATGACTGCTCCAGTACCATTGCTGAAGATTCACAGACCAAGTGTGAATATATGCTGAACTCGATGCCCAAAAGACTGTGTTTGGTGTGTGGTGACATTGCATCAGGGTACCACTATGGAGTGGCTTCCTGCGAGGCCTGCAAGGCTTTCTTCAAGAGGACGATTCAAGGTTGGTTATTCTTTAAACTTCTTTTCCTTCTTTTGCTTTAAGTGAAATAGTACAGTCCTTGACTAAATCCTGTTAGGACTTCAGACTGTACTTTTTCATTCTTCCTGATGTTTGATCTTCTAGATGCTGCTCACGCAAGTAAGCCTTTGGACTTCTTTGGGAGTTCAGTCTGTTGTGTTAAGCCTGCTGCCGTGTTTATTTTGATTACGAAAAATAGAAAAAAATTGGAGCGATCTGATGCATGTTCAGATTTGTTTTCTGTATGAGTTTCTCATGGATTCTCGTAAATGATTGTTGTGAAGAAAACTGGTTATTTTCTGAAGGTTGTCATGGATGCCTCTTGAACACACCTTGTGGCTGGCACACAAGGATCATACTTGGGTTTTGCTCCTAGTTACACCACTACTGTACTTAAATTGTTACAGAAATCCAGTTTATTTTTGTTAAAGCACCAGTGCATTTAAAATTGGAACAAAATGCAATAGTGTAGTGCTTTGTGCATATCAGTGTGTTAATAACTGATCTTTCACCCACCATGATATACAGTGGCCTTAAACAGGTTCAACAAATATCTGTAAGGATGTCTGTAAGAAGATCACGTTCTAAGGAGAGTAAGTTGGCAGCTTTTGGTCTCTGCCCAGTACTTTGTACTAACCTGCTCTTGATACCTGTTACAAATACGCCACATATTTTGGCATAAATTAGTGTGAATAGGATAACTTGCATGACCACTTGTTCTAGCTTCAGAACCAATGGAGACAAAATAACCTTCTACTTTGATTTAGATATCATCCTTTCAAGTAAAAATGAAGGTGCTTTATTTAAAGAACATGAGGCCAAGCTTGGCCTGTACAGGAGTATAGTGTCACATTAAATCAAATTCAAGCTTTGGAGACTAAAATTAGGTTGCTAAGTCCAAATTTAAGCTCTTCAATAAAACCTGCTTGGTTTTCATAGATATTGAGCACCTGGAATTCTCAGGAAAGACAATGCAAACTGATGATATACTTTTCTTTTTAAAAATGAGTTATGATAAGGAACATAAAATTAGCTTCAGTTCGTAGTTTCACATAACCCAAAATTTGAAACATTTGGTCAAGATTTCTTAAATATAGTAATTCCATATTTAATATAAAATTAATAAGGGAAACTAATGAATGTTATTTTAATTTATCCATTGCTGAGGCAATGGCCATTTTATTCTCCTGTCATCTGTTTTACTACGGGGGGATTTGGGGCTTCAACCAGCATGAAGTACCCATTTTATGATGACCATATAGCCACTAAAGAGAAACATTAGACTTCAGTTGTTCTAATGGAGCTGAGTGTTACAATGTTTGCAACCAGTAACCAAACATACCGGTGAAGATTCCTAGTGACCTGGATTCATTTGTAAAATGACTGCAAACGCAGAAACAGTATGCTTATTTCAAGTCTTTGTTTTGGAAAAAGTAAAAAAAGAGGTAAGTTATTTCACTTGACCTTCAAGAAGAGTTTCAGAAAAGCTCAAAAAATGTTTCCATTGAAGCAATTTGTATTTTGCAGTTGCTAAACTTCAAGCACCAACTTCAACTAGCAACCCTGTTTTTATAAATGGTATTTAATTGCTATGTAATAGCTGTCCTACAGAACTGAATTAATACATGATTACTTTAGTTATATTTTGAGCATGAAAAAATGCAACAGAAACGTTAACTAATTAAAGTTTTGACTTCTGGCAGTAGTAGGTAGCCTGCAATTCTACACCGCACCACAGACAGCAAGTTTCTGGGCATGGAAGCACAAGACAGGGACGTCATTCTCCAGATTAGCAACCTGGACTTGGCCACGCAGCTCAAGTTAGAACTGGCAGCTGTGCAAAAAGTCTCAGTATGGTTAGAGCACTAGCTGCATCAGCAGGTGCTGTGAAGACAAAAAAAAATATGCAGTAAGGCAAAACCAAGCATCGAATGGAAAAGCAATAATGAAGAAACTAAGAATAGGAAGTATGTTGCTGTCATAATGTCATGGCAGCATCTTCAGTAATGGTGCTGACTAAACCGACATAACTACTAGGAGTTTTCAGATACCATCCAAAATAATGGAAGCTACTTACTTTGGTCAATCAAACCATGGATTGTGGTAGGTGACAAGAAGTATATAAGAAAAATATCCTCCTCCTGTTATGAATGGGTGAATTTACGTTTAAGCTTACATGAAGAATAATTCCCCTGAGTTTTTTTTTACTCTAAATGATAGAATTTAGTCCCAGTGTTCCTAGAGGTCATTCTTCCCTGTACCATTTCACTTCCGGGTTCATACCACATTCTTTCTCTGCTTATTTTTAAAATATGTTGATTACTGCATAACTGCAAATAAGAAAACAAGAAAACAGCAAAAACCCAAGAAATTTATAACTACAGAATAGTAAACCAGACTACCTGAAGAGTCAAATATTGTAACTGTGCATATGTAAGGATAACATATCTTGGCTCAAATAATTGCTTATTTTAAATGCTGTTAATTTAGTTGTGATGGGTGATTAATTATAGATTCAGTGAAAAAGAACATTTGACTTCCCAAACCTTTCTTGTTTATCATTCATCAGTTACTAAATTAGCTCAGACTTGTAGAACCTAGAGTGCTACTCCTGTTGCAGTCATGGGCGAAACTGCCCTGACTTCATTGAGAGCAAGGCTGAGCTGATAAAGTTAGATTATGAAGCACATCTTGTGTGCACGTCAGGCCTGATGTCCTTTCCACTAAGTCGATGCAAGTCTTTCCATACTTTCCGTTTCGAAGGAGTCTCTTGAAATCTCAGTAGGTGAAAGCCCCAGGCAGCTGTTCAGCCAGCCAGCACGGTATCTGTACCCCACCAGCATCTTACACAAGACAGAAGTGAAGTGCATCACAGGATACCTTGTAGCCCCTTACACAAGGCGACTATCACTGTAATGTAGAGTATACACCTGTTTTTAAGGGTAATGGAGATTATCATTCCCTTCCAGATGACAGCAGTTTAGTCTAAAAAATGTCCGTTCCTGGCTGACGGATTTCTCCTCCTCTTCCTGCCTCTTGCAGTCCGTGCTAATTTTCCTAGAAGTAAATAAATTAAATGAACTCTGTCTTGAATTATAAGAAGCAGTAATTTTGTCTTTTTTGAATATATATTTTTAACATAACACAGAAATATGTTTGGGGCTGTGGTAAAGAATGCATAGATTATGATAAAAATCAATATAATATTAGAAAAAATTAAAAACAAGAAATTACCTGGCTGAAAAAACAAAACAAAACCAAACCCACTGAAACCCCAGATCAATATATAAAACTGGTGACTTCTTAGGTCATGGTAGTATCTAATGACGTTCTGCCCCCTTTTGTGACATATAAGGGATGGGAGAACTGGATGTTCTCTCTGCTCAGCCTAGTACTCACTCAGCTGCAGCTCTCAGTTTGCATCTGGGATAGTTTACATGGTGGCTGATTGCAGATGTCTCACAGAAACACACACACAGCCAAATCTCCCCAAAATTGGCTTAACATCAGGGATAGTAGAAAATAGCAACATCTAAAAATAGTTACAGGTCCATTGATTTTTAGGGTCTCTCCACAGTTTTTGCTGTGCACTGTATTATCTTGAAAACTCCAAGCTTTCATTAAAAGAAAGAGAGAGAAAAGGAATTTTCAGTTGTCAGCTGAGTGCAAAGTCTTGTGTTCAGCACAGAAGTCTTGTACTTACTAGATATTTTGTAGTGAATATTTAGTGTAAATGCGTTTTTCATCATATTTTTATTTGCTCAGTTATCATAAAGACTAGTAAGTACACATTTGGCATTAATAATATGTAATTACTCAGTGCCTGTAACTTAAACATTTGTGCAGGTGGATTGAAGTGGTATTCTTGCTTTCAGTAGAAGGATGATAGAACTCACAGATTCAAAGACAGTTTACTGTTTTGTTTTATTTTAGCCTTCATCTCTCTAAGATAATGGCCTGTGTCTAGATAACTTTCTTCCTCTCTCCTTCCAAATCTTCAGGACTGTCGCCTTTGGACTCTTTAAACTAGCATGAAAAGGCAGTGTGAGAAGCCTAGATATTGATAGGTTGCCTTCCTGTTAAGGCTTCTTGCAAAAATGTCAGAGCTTACTTATTTCCTTGAACAGTGTTTGAATTTTTCCCGGAAGAGCTAAAATACTTTACATTCAATAGTCCTTGTAGTTCTTGGGCCGTGGGTTTTTTTGTTTATATGTTTATTTTTTAAGGAAAAACTGTTGGATTAAAAGTATTGAGATGGCAATCTTTTGTTTATATACAGGGTGAGTAAAACCATAGGTAGTAAGAAGCCCTGAAACCATACCCTCACTGTCTCGTTTAAGAACTGCTTCCCTGAGAGTTGTTGCCTGTCTGTGTCTACTAACACAAACAGGAAATATTCCATCCTGGGAATACTGTTGTCTTTTTGGTCATCACGTGAACTAGACCAAGTCTGCCATCTCATTTTAAGCTGATCCAAGAACCTTCCGCTCTACAGTTCTGCAGTGATGTAGTTCCTATGGTCTTCAAAGCCTGCCCAAACTAGGAGCTAGGTTACACTGCTTTGTACTTTGTTCACCTTTTTGGTTACGCAAAGTTGTTGAACCCTTCAGAGTTCAGGTTTTTGAAACCTTTTTAGAGTGTTTACCCTTTACTGAGCCAATTTGATCTGTAAATGTACGAACGCTTTACAGTAAATATATATTTTTTTTAATCAGAAAGTTTTAATCAGGAAAGTTAGGACTATCTATCTAAATTCAGATAAGGTGACTTTTAAAACAAGCAACATAAAGTCTGATTCGAAGTTGACCCAAGTGGCCTCCAAAGGTTAATTTGCATCTCTCAAAGCTGACTCTTCTAATACTGCACATCATTTTTGTGGAGGAAATGAAAGCAAATTAAGTAAGATTTTATGGCTTTTCAGCATCTTTACTGGTAGCTAAGATTATAGGTTTTTTATCGAAAGATAGGGTGGAGACTTGCATCTTCATGCAGTAGTCTGTGGACCTTGGCTCTGGTGCAAAGATGGCAGCCCTCCAGTGAACCTAACACTAAATGTCACCTGAATCCATCATTACCTGATTAAATCATTCACCTTCCTTATATAAGTGAAAGTCTGTGCATCAGCATTTCTTTCAAAGAATATTTTAAAGTGAGCAGTGATAGATATCTTCGCTTTCCCCCTTATTTCTCTCTGTCTATGGGCCAACCAAACTACTGAGCAAGTATTTTTAATTCCTTCCAACACGTCTTTTAATCCTGTCATAATGTCATTGTATAACTATGGCAGCCAAATGAGACAATAAAATATAAACATGCTGAAATCTGAGAACCAGAGAGAAGTTTAAAAGTATACAGATGGTTTTCTCCTTTTTACTATCTCTGCTTTCCTTACAGCCTTTTAAATTAAACGCTGCATTTAGATTATTAGGGAGTAAGAATGAGCATCCTGAGCTGTGCATGGCTATTTCAAACTCATCAGAAATACTAAGAAAGAGATGTGGTTTACAAATAGTACTGGTACAGTAGTATGTATCAATGCTATTACAATTAGGTCTGGATCTCTATTTGTTACAAACATCTCTGGAAGCTTCCAGCCCACTTAAGAAGCTCTACCTAGTTTGAAACTAAACACATGTGAAGTTTCATCTAGGAAGTGATATATTTTAATGTTTCTATAACTTTTTAATGACTTTTTTTTACTGCTGTGAAAGTCATTTGGTTCGCAGCTTTACAGACTGAGATGTTCTGTGTGCTCATAAACAAACAATGACAATTTTCCATGCTATCTTGGTAGGATGTATCAAAATTGACCTAGATAAAATACCAGTAGGGACAAAATGTAGATGGTTTAGTCTTTCTGACCTGGACAACTCTTCAGTGACTCCCAGGCGGCAGGGGATTAGTTCTGTTTGTGTCTTCAAAGTGTTGATTGTCTCTTAAGATGACCTAAATGCCCTTCATTTCTATTGAAGATAAAGAAGGTGACTCCAGTGGGAATCAAAGGTAGTCAGGCCCTTACAGGTGTCATTCAATACCCCCTAATGTCAGCCTCATATTGAAAATTATGGTGGTTTTTATGATGCTGGACAGCCATCTACCTAAAGTTAGAGGCTGATGGAAAAATGTCATGCAGTCGGACCAGCCAGTATCACCTTTACAATTTGATTTTAAATCTCCATCCACATTGCTTTCTAGGAATAAAAGAAAAATAAATAAAGATGAATTTTAGAAGTTCTAAGTATATTATAGTTCAGTAGCATAGTACACTAGCTTCTTTGAAGCAACTCAACATAGTGATTTTATTTAAAATGTACTTTTAAGCTGGCTGTGTCCTCCTGTCAAATATCATCTTATGCTGTGGAGTTATTTAAAAACTAGTTGCTTCTCCTGAGTTTCTTATTGTAACAGAAGAGGCAACACAAGCAACAGAGACGTAAGTGTAATCCTTCATACATGGTCGTATCATCTTAAAAAAATATTTGAGACATTTAGGAACCAAATTTTTAAGTGTTTTGTGTCTCTGTGTGTACAGTATCGTTTCTGAAGTCATCTGGGTG
Source organism: Cariama cristata (assembly GCF_000690535.1). NCBI lineage: Eukaryota > Metazoa > Chordata > Aves > Cariamiformes > Cariamidae > Cariama > Cariama cristata. The sequence goes on from NW_009620252.1 coordinate 43,045, forward strand.
AAAAATTGTGAATACAGTTAACTTTAGGCTTAATCAGCTCCAGATGACATGTAGCAGAATTCATAGGTCTATAATTCATAGAGCTATCTGCAGTATCAAGTGAATCCATCTAGGGATTTGTCAGCCAAAACTGGATTCAGTTAGGTTCAAATCTAACCTCATTCCAACCTGACCCTATTTCTGAAACCTTATTGATAAGAGTAGTTTCACTTGTGAAAATATTTACTCATACTTAAATTCAGTTGTTCTGACTGCAAACTAGGGAACAGAGTCTGCAAGTACTGAAACTTTAACCTCAGAGAAAATATTTGTACTTTCGTCAGTTCAGCTTTGCTAAGACCTGTAAATATCAAATACATTTTTAAGTCCATCTGGGACTTTTTCTCTATCCTTCTTTTCCTCAGTTAGCCTGTTACTCTTTATTTCCAACAGCACCGACTTCTCCTCAGTTTCTCAGGAACTATTCTTTTCTGTTCTGGTTGGATTACATGTTCAAGGTGTGACCTAACATACTGTAATTCACTCTCTGTGTTGGCTTAGATTCTTCTGTCTCTCTTCCTAAGACTTTTCTTTTAGTAATTCCCAGAAGACCTACAGCTGTAATCCTGGCTAACTTTCATTTTCCGGAGTTTTCATGCATGCCAGTCCACAGACAGGTGTATTCCTTTGGGTCTGTCACCCAGGAAAATAGAGCATGAAAGTGGTACCTGGGTGTCACAGTTTAACCCCAGCCAGCAGCTAAGCACCACGCAGCTGCTTGCTCACTCCGCCCCGCCCGGTGGGATGGCAGAGAGAATCGGAAAGAAAAAAGTAAAACTCGTGGGTTGAGGTAAAGACAGTTTAATAGCACAGAAAGGAAGAAAATAATAATTATGACAGTAATAATAATAAAATAATTAGAATAAATAAAACAAGTGATGCACAGTGCAATTGCTCACCACTCGCTGACCGATGCCCAGTTAGTTCCCAAGCAGCGATCTGCCCTTTTCAACCAACTCCCCCCAGTTTATATACTGGGCATGACGTCATATGGTATGAAATATTCCTTTGGCCATTTTGGGTCAGCCATCCTGGCTGTATCCCCTCCCAACTACTTTTGCCCTTCCAGCCTTCCTGCTGGCAGGACATGAGAAGCTGAAAAATCCTTGTCTTAGTATAAACACTACTTAGCAACAACTAAAACCGTTAGTCTGTTATTACTGTTATTCTCATAGTAAATTCAAAACATAACACTGTAGCAGCTATGAGGAAGAAAATTAACTGTATCCCAGCTGAAACCAGGGCACTGGGGTAAACTTTACTGCAGAAAGACTTAAATCCAGTGATGCAGTAGCTTGTGTTAAGAATAATAAGAACACTTGCTTTTTAAATACAAGTTTTTGAAAAAAGGTATTAAGTTACAGAATCTCAAAGAGAAAGTTTGAGAGAAAAATGGAGCATTATTGAATATAAAGAAAGAGATACTGAAATACAGCTTCACGAGCTGATTATGGAATAAAGCTGTAACATTGAAGGAATAATTAATTCCTCTCCGGTTTGCTTTTCTTGGTTGTCTTTTTGTTTGGCGTTGTTGTTTTTTTTTTCCACTTCTGGACCTGCATTCCCACACAGTAAAAGTTTCAATACTTATATACTGATATCTTCAGCGTTCCCCTGCTTTTGTAAGTGGCTCATGGCTACTCTTCCCAAACATATTTTCACCCTCTGTCTAGGTCTTCCTTGTGTCTTTTACTTGTCCAAAGATTTTTCTGAGCATATTCCAAAGGCTCATAGCAATCCTTTTACATCTTTAGTGTTATATTATCAAGCGTCACGGTGTGAAAAGTGAAATAAAGCTTTTGCTAAGAATTGCTGTCTGCAGCTTCTATTCTTGTCAGTGTTTCTGGAAGAGAGACCTCTGTTTCAGTCTGTCCCACAGACTGGAGCCAGTTTCTAGAGCCAGCTTTGTGCTCTTGGTGTCTGTGAGATTCTAAAGTTGTAACTATTGATGACAGTAACATCATTTGGGATAAGAAGCCAAGGTGTAAGGCTCAGTGCTTTCAGTGTCCTCTTCTTTGTCATGATTCTTACCTTGAGTGTTGCTGTCAGTTCCGTGCAAGAAATGGCCAAAATGGTCTTGAGAATCTTGGCTAAGTCCGGTCGATTGCCTGGTTTGTAAAGCCATCGAGTAAGTCCCTGTACCATTAAAATTGTACTATGATTCCCCATCTCATTCAGGTAACCTCCAAACCTCATCTGTGAGATGAAAAGAAATGGTATCTTGGCCCACTTATCCTCGAACTGTGTGTAAAGATCTGACAGTCTGAAGCATCTAAAACCAGAACGCTAGTTATGCAGCATAGGTTTTAGCAGTTCACCTCCTATCTCAAGATCAAATGGCATCATATTTTTAGTGAGTCAGTTGCTCTTGATAGGCACAGTGTGTTAGAAGTATATTCTCATCTTTTGGCTGAGATAATAAAATTTAACAAATTAGTAGAAAAAAGGAACTGTTTTTAAATAAACATTCCTCAGTGCATGAGGAGAGAAAAGGGACTCAGGCTGGCATAAATCCTGTTGTATTATTATAGCATAGGGCAATGTGTTTGGGGAGTGAAGATTTGACATATATTTTTATTTTCAAACGTCATACTAATTTACATTACTCAGCCCTTTAACTGCCAAACTGTAAAAGTCCATTACGCTACTGAAAGGAATATACAAATTATCCCCTGGCACTTCAGGCAGGAGTTTTACATATACGCTGTTACTCTATCAGCCAGCTAGCTGCATGATTCTATTAAGGAGTAAGTGAGAAAATTATATTGCCTGCAAACTAATTGTACAAAAGACTCTGAAATAAGTAATCAGAGCCCAGTCCTTTCTGAAAACCAGCCAGGAGATATTATGAATTGCTCGATCGTTCTTGTCAGCCCTGTTTAAAGACTCAGAGCTGCCATGTTGATTTTGTTCACTGTATGACACAACTGCCTCTCCAACTGTTGACAGGACTGGGCAAACTCAACTTGCGCTCTTACTAGCTGCTCAGTTTCAGCCTCTAGCATCATACAGTAGGCAAGTAAATGGTAGAACTTCCTTCGGAATCTTCCTCATTGAAACAAAATGTAGATCTGAGCATCTTGAATGGATGTAGTGTACCTATGAAATTGTACAGATTCCCAAACACTTCTTAAAATAATTTCTGTTTCTTTATTTTTAGTGTATAGAAGTAAATAAGAAATTACGAGAGCTCTAGTGACCTGCAAAGTGCAGTAAACTTAGGTTTTTACCAAATATATATCCACTAATACTTTGAGTGCTAGCTAAAACATATTTTGAGCATGATATATATCCAGGTACATATTCATTAGAAAATTCCATGAGCTTTTTTTTTTTTTTAAGGAGAACCCACTGACAGAAATGAAGTCTATCCATGGAGATATTTGATAAAATACTGCATTCATATGTGAAGTGGTGACAAAATGTTAGATTCCTTGAAGTCTTATTGTGGTCTAGCCATATTCTAAAATGCTGAAACACTTTAGGGGAACTATCTATGGCCATTGGTAAGATGCGGATCTTTGCTGCAGCAATAAATCCAGTTACTGTACCTCCGCTGGGTTCATTGGAGGAACTCTTTCCAGTATCTTCCAAGTTTATTTTCTAACATCAAAAATTAAGGTTGAACATGAGCTGTAAAATACAAATCACTAAAGTAAAGCAGCCTAAATTGATAGGAGAAGATTCCCCCTCTAAGCTGAAGTACTGGAATCTAAGTGACTAGAATAATAGCTCATTTTATAGTTCTTTGGGTGGTGAGAATTTGCAGGAAAAATAAGTTATGTTGTCTGTGCATAATGTGCTGCATGCTACAGACCCTTGCTATGTTTCACAGGATTTTGCGCAAAACTGAAATGTCAGGATATGGATTAGAAGTGTGTACTTAGGGAAATAAGCAATCTTGCTTATATTTTTAGGGTTTTTAATACTACTTTTTGATGTCAACATCTGTAGTTTTGTCATCTGTGCCATTGCACAAGGGCTCTGGCTCTAGTGGGAGTGCCCCACTTGCCTCTCTACAGAACTTTGCTGCTTAAAGTTCTGTATTGTAATCTCAATCTTGTTTTTGATCAAGATCATTTCTGACCTTGTGCAAAGATATCTCTGACCTTGTGCAAAGCATTTCTGATTCCCTATTTCTTTTTTTTACATAGGAATGGTGATAAATTTATTACTATAATATGATGAAGTTAATTAGATACAATTTGTGAAAGGCTTTGAAGGTCTCCCTGTGTAGTGGTTGTGCCTCACTGAGAATGCCTCGTCAGGGTGTGAGAGGATAATGTGAATTTTTTTTTAAGCTTTCCCTTACCATCCTTTCCTACGTATTCTTCCAGAAGTGTTATTTCCTAACTTCGCTAATGTGTGTCGGAAAGAAGTTTTGCAGGAACTGTTGTGCCGGATTTCCTACCCACCGTATCTTTCAGTTTCTTAAACAGCTTTCTTCTCAGGAGCTAAGGAAGGGGAAGAAGACTAAACTGAAGTTTGAGTTTTGTCAACAAGAACCATTAGCATTCAGACATACCAAGATCTGTTTTACTCGCCAGCATTGCTAAGTCAGTCATGCAGCAATGTTCAGGAGGAAGAAAGCCCGCAAAGGCCTGAAAAGTTGGTGCAAAATATGCTGGTTATATTGACAGAATATATATTGCCCCATGCAGACCTCCTTTATCATAAATACTTAACCAATTTTCAATAGATGTAGGTGCTTTAAGTATTACTTCCTGTTGAATTAGCAGTTGCTGAGCATTTGAGTCTTTGTGCAATCCTGCAATCCACTAATGTGATATTTAATGAGGAGACATCAGGCTGGAGAAAGGTAGTCAATATAAATCAGTGTTTACAAAGTGTGATTAACTCTGAAATATTTCATCAATGCTGTGGTCCCAGGCAGACTCTATGCTAATTATTAGAATCTGCGCATGTTTCAGGGGACTTTGACGGACCCAGAGTGCAGCAAATACGGAGCAGCAAAATTGCAATTATGCTCGGACTGTCTCTGATGACAATTTATGCATTTGGTGTGATGACCTCTTGCTTCCCAAGAGGGCAATAAACAGAATGCATTTTCATTAAGATACTAATGCACTTAATCACAGGGGGAAGGGGTTAGAAAATAAAGAAATACCTTTAAAGCAAGATGTGACAGGCTGATGGGGAAGATACTTTATTTAAAAGTCAGTTTCCTGGTGAAACTTCTGACTGCTGCAAAGTCCGTCATGCTGAATGTAGTCGTGGGTAATAGGATGCATGACTGGGCAGATGAATAAGCTGAGCTAAGCTGTTTTATGAAAAACACAGTGGTACTAGGGTAAAAGAGAACAGATGTTCTCCCGTTCGGACTTGGATACCCACAGATGTGATTTTAAAAAATATAAAGAAAATTACTTGTATGTATTTTGCCCATTCATTTTCAGGCTTTTTTTTTTCTCTTATTTTTGAGAATAAATAATATGCACTAAGCAGTAATGAAAAAAAATGGAGACACAACTTTGCCCTGGAGGGCTCACGTTTAAGGATCTAGGTGGTTCTAGGTCTTAAGGAGAGTTGGGCAAGGCAGAGTTTTTGTTATTCTGACAACTTGGTCAGAATGATTCTGCTTCTGATGCCTCTCAGTACAAGAACTCTGTCTAAGTATAGAGAGAAGGGGAGATGTCCTGGTTGAGAGATCTTATCCGGCAGCTGTAAAATGTTCTAGATGTGGTGGTGGCAATGCCAGTGAGCCCTGCCTGATACACTGTGCCTGCTGTTGTGGAAGAAGGGTGAAGCTCTGTAGTACCTGTTACAGTTGGTTGTGACATAAAGCACAACAGTCTCCTTTTCATATTCTAGACAAAGAATGACTGATGAAATTGGTGAAAAAAAGGAAACGAAGAGCGCTTAGACTAGGAGCCTAAGCATGTGGCTTGGTATAAGCAATAACAAAATTTCCTCCAGCAGGAATCACATACGTGAAGGATTTTCCTAGGGACCGTGTATGGAACCAGATGCAGACTCACATTGATTGTGGTTTTGTGTATATTTTTTAGACTTAAAAAAAAAGAAGTCCAAAAGCGCATCCTTTAGTTTGGCTTTTCATTTTTGCTTGAAAGGTGTTTCCTTTTTATAGCACTATTTACTCTTGATGTATTCCAAAATTAAACGCAGCAGCCATTGTAGGAGTACTACATGTATCCATTGTGTTGGTTAGTCAGTGATTCTGAATACCTCTCTTTTCCTGTTCTTTCTGTTACAGGTAACATAGAATACAGCTGCCCAGCAACGAATGAATGTGAAATCACAAAGCGCAGACGTAAGTCCTGCCAAGCCTGCCGCTTCATGAAGTGTCTAAAAGTTGGCATGCTGAAAGAAGGTAAGACTGATCATCAAGTCAATATATATCTCTCCGCAAACACATGCAACAATTGTAGGGCAATCAGGAAAAAAGAGAGATCAGTGCATGTTCTAATCAGTTATTGTAAAGGCAATTTTCATGTATACTTGCTCTTCCTGACAGTCTGTTTCTAAGCTATGGAACCATGGTGTATCTACACAGAGTTCATCTTCTCTGGAATATTTCTAACTATGTGTAGTACAGCAAAATGTCAGCTATACCCAGCATTATCTCCTTCAGTAGAGGTAACTAATAGAATAATCATCAGAATGTATCCTCTCATTTTCCTTAACACTTTAACGTCATGAATTTTCAAAGATTTCTTTCCTCCGTTCCTTACCCACTGTTAGTCTGTCCCAGTTCTGGCAGAAACACACACTGTGCTGCCTTTTCTCTAATTTTACTCAGTCTTCATTTCATCAGGACAAACAAAAGCATTATTTCTCTATTAAACAAGTATAAATACTGAGGGCGTCTACTGAAGTTGCTGTAACTATGCTGGAGCAAATAGTGGCATACAGAAGAGAAAAATCCCCCCCCCCTTTTTTTTTTTCTTTAAAGTCTGTGAGAACTCTGGGCCCTCACCCTAAGTATATGTTGACTGTTTTAATTCATCAGTTACGTTTTGAAGATACTGAATAACAGGTAAATATAAGAAAATGTTTCCAAGAAACAGTACTACTTCATCTGGAACCCAATTCATCTGTGTTACAGAAAGAAGCAATTCCTGAAATCTTGGTTACCTGCTGTGCACTTCTATTGCTGTTAACGTATATGCAAAAATACACTTTTATGTGCATATATTGTATACATTATTATTGTAATGCACTGTTACCACCAAGAAAGAGTAACAGATGGTGTCATGGACTTCTGAGCTAGATAACCTTTTAAAATAAAATCGATGTAATGTTTTCTAAATACTGTCTCCAGCAGAGAGTACTTTGTGTTAAGCAACTGCTTTAAAATAGTCCCATGCAATTTTGCTTTGTCAGTGCTTGAAAGTCAGCTTTAATAGATGGCTGATTTTTGCAAATTGTTTGGTGGTAATTTAAAAGAGGTTTAAGTATGCAGCTATCAGGGTAAAATTCAAGAACAACATAGACCAGTGGAGAGATGATGGACAAATTAGGCCTATCACGCACCTACAGACATATTCTTATTGGATTATACTTGCTAAGAATAAACCTTGTTCTGTGCAACTGCTTTGGCAGATGCTATGATCCTGTGAGCCAAATCCTGCTGTCCTTAGTCTTACTTGAGCAAAACTCCTGTCAGATTCAATGGGGATTTTGCCTCAGTAAGAATGGCAGGATTTGACCCTCTTTTCCAGTGGTGATAGGAGGGTTCTTTGTTTGCCAAAATCCTCATATAACTGACCACTAGGAGCAGTTACTTAAATTGCGATGCTTAGATAAATTGTAGAAAGGAAGAAATGTCTGAGTATGGCACATTTTGAACGGGACTGTGCTTCTTAACATCTTTTTCTATTAAGTTAAGACCCCATATCACTAGTAACCTAATATACAGGTATATTGAGCAGCTTGTTTGGAAACGAAACACTGCTACCAAGAGCACGTACAGGTAAATTGATTTAGACCTTTTCTTTTAAATTTTGAGGGCACCATTGCACATCCATTAACATATATATTTAAAAATCTAGTGTGTGCAGCTTGTGGGACTGCATAAGGAAATTAAGTGACTTTTCTACAAATGAATAATTATCTCAGTTACCAAAATGGTGTGCAGATTTACTATGTTTCTGCATATGATTTTGGTAACTGAGATAATTTAGTTAGACAATTCAGATGCACATGACTTGGATTTTTTGCATGAATGATCATTGTCCATGGATGCAAATCAATCCCACAGGTTTTCTTAATCAGAGTTTCATAAATTGTCATCCCTAAATATACAAACTTTTTTCTGAATGTTCTGCAATGACAAAATAACAAATTCCTTTGAAAAGAAGGTTCTTTTGTTAACCCCACTCCTTGGCACGTCGTAGTTCTTCCACTTGTATTGCGTGAGTTTTTCTGTCAAAACACAGTAAGACTTCTGCTTATTTTAAATTACTGAGTCTTTTCATCTAGGGGAGAGTTAGCTTATCTTCTTTTCAGGTATTGCTTATCTATCACCTAATAGGACAACCTAAAAGAACCTACAAGGGCATTTTGTTTTCTTCCCTGCTTTGGTGGCCACTTTTACTTTTGAAACCATACTGATTCATTGTATGCTTTTAGGACTGTACTTGGAATAGAGATATTTTTTTCTTTTGTTCTTGTTGGAAGGTAGTTTTGTAGACAGGTGGTGTTGTTTTTACCTGTGGGAAACTCTGGAGATGAGTTTTTGGCTTTGACCACATTCTTTATGCACAGAATGAAGAAAGATGATATACATGCTTCTTTCATGTGTAAGGTGGTGTAAATTTGTTGATTAGCATGGACTTATACTGAGCTGAAATAATTCCATCATAAAGGTTTCTTTATGTACAGACAGGGATTTCAGTCCCATGTAGCATGTCAGAGATCATGCTGCAGTAAATCTATTCAAATGTAAACCTGTTCAATTCAATTACCAGTTTATAATAAAATTTGCTGCTGCAGCCTCCACGTTTGTCACAGCAGTCTGTACATGCTGATGGCACAGCATGCCTGGAAATTGACAGCCTAAATCTATTTACAAAAAAAATTTAGTTGCAGACCTGAAATAAAATCAAGTTTAAGCAGCTTTGAGAGGAGCATCATATTCCTTACAAGAACTTCTGCACATCTGCCAGCGTGCACCTTGTCCAGAAATCTTATCCTGCTAGTGGGCAGTTTTCTTCTAGAAATTTTCCTTAAGAAACAGTTTTTAAATGTAATCCTAAGTGAAACAATTATCAGACATTGTGCTTCCCTTCACATTTGTAAGGGCTTTATTACATTGTCATTTTGTGCATTGTCATATAAAATTCATGATAGAAATCACAGTGCCTAGAAAAAGAACTTGAGCTTTATTTTAGCTTTTAGGGCAAGGTCCGAAAACCACTTACAGGAAATATATGGAGCGGCTTCTCTTCTGACAGCTGCATGTTAAATCATTTATTGTGGGAAGATAATGGTGCTTTTCATCCAGCATTCGTTGTTTCTGCAAGCGACCTAGTGTTAGATTTTGGGGCCATGACTTGGGGTCAAACCCTGGGAGAGAATTGGATTTCTGGTCATATGTATTATAGGGTGGAATGGGGACTTTCTGTACATATTCTCAAGGATGTCGATGGGGCATAGCCAGCAACACCTAGATCAAGATTCTTACCAATTTATAGGTCATGAGCCAGAAGCTAGAGAAGGAAGGGTAAAGCAATGTCATACTGGGCTGAACTGGAGTGGGATGGAAGTCCTGGCTCCTGTCTGCATCTCCTATTGAGTAGTGCAAGAAAGTTACTACAGACTGACCCAGAGGGAGTACTTCATTGTGGTTTAGCCCATGGACTGTTACTTGAAAATATAAGTTTAGGAGTATGGATGTTTTTTGAGTATGTGTTATGCTTTATACTGAAGCATTCAGCAGATGCTGATGAGCTTTTAAGCACATGACAAATATGAGAGTGTAATATTTTCTTTTACTTTCCTAGGTAATTGTTATTAGCAGCACAGCAGAATACACTTTACCTAAAGAAGAAATTTTGCATTTTTCTATTTTTAATTTTGTGTGTCAGTATTATGAAAAATCAGGTTTTCAAGGATCACAATTGATTATTTTTTTTTTCCTGAAATATAGTTTTGGTGGGTTCTGTCAGCTTCACAAGAGCAGATGAAACAATATAAAGATTCTTGTGTAGTCTAGGGAGAAATCTTTCAAATGTATCCCTAGTGATTTCTTTAAATAGTACTGCAATTGCTAAAAGGAGGTGAGGGGGGAAACAGCAATTGCCCTTTTTAAGAATGAACACTTTTAAGACATTCTTCAGTTTTTAGTTCTGTTGGTTTACAATCAGTCTTTTAAGTTTGGCCTTTCAAATGCACTGGAAGCTGGTGATTAGTTTGCTTCAGGTGGTAGAATTAAATCCGTGTTCATGTGCAAGATTGGGTGTTTTAGCTATTTTCCTTTTTGTACCGCTAGTTGGAGTGAGGAAAAGGGGTTGATTTTTTTCTTTTCTGAGAAGGAAAATTGGATGTAAAACTGCATAAATTGATATGGGAAATCACAGGTAGATATCTGACTTTTTTCTATTGCTGGTTTGGTTGAATTCTACATTTAGTCTTCCATTAGTACTATATGCCTTTTAGTACTATCTATGGAACTAATTAGTAGCATGTGTCTGTGATAGAAGATATTATTCCAAGTTTATTATACTGCAGATCTTGCTCAGAATAGCTGCCCATGTGAAATAATTCCATTGGAGTAATTATTCCAAAATAAAATAACTTTTTGTTTCGGATGGAGCATTGATAGAACTTTTTTCAGGAGGTTATTCCGTATGTTTCTGTTTTGTCCATGGAGGCAAAGCCATAACCTCCGTTTTATCTGTCCCTCTATTGTAGCAAGGTTAAGAATTACAGTTCAGAGGAGAACCTGTTGAGTGGCGCTAATGCAGCTTTTAGTCCATCTGAAATATTGTATCCTGTTTTAGCTCTCACAGTTCTGAGCAGTGCTAGTTCATACTTCTTACAGGACTGTTGACACCAAAACATCTCCTATATACCTCTCATCTCTGATACCTGGATGTTTTCAGAATTTTTTTATGAGTTTTTTGCAGGGGCTGATCTGCATTGCTTGTTATTTCAGAAAATGTAGTTCATAAGTGGGTGATACATAAGGAAACAAATTTCAGTTTATTTGAAAAGTAAATTATACCATAGTGAAATGGCAGAAAATTTGGGTTGCTTCACATAAGTATGGTTTGTATTTTCCTTATGAATGGTTGACCTTTACAAATTATCATTAGTCACTTTGTACCCAGTTAGAATAGACGGAATGACAGAATTCCAGCTTAATTAGCCCAGCTATTAAAAATGGGAGGCCAGATCCTCACATAGTATTAATGGAAGCTGATGGAGCTACATTAGATTGCTGTTCATTTGGCAGGTTTAGCAATCTATGCTATGGGGAAATCAGTGATATACCTTTCCTTGTCTGTGAATCTTTACTGTTGCTAGTATGTTAGCTGTCGTTCAGGCTCTAAAAATGAATAGAAACTCTCGAATCTCCTCATCTGGCAATGCTGACTCAGTGTAACCCTTCCCATCACCTTAGTGGAGTTAGCATGTTGTACTTGCACTCCTCACTGAGTAGCCATTAGCACTTCTCATTCATTAGTTTGCTTGGGTTTTTTAAAAACGTTTCACACAGTCCCTCAAAGTGACTTCTTTTGAGCATCCCTAGGGCAATGTTAAGGCAGTAGTCAGAATCTGGCTTGTGTGTAAAGAAGTTCTGTACTTCAAGTTTTTTCCTACAGTGCTGATCTGAATAAAAGCAATTACTGACAGTTTTGCAATGCTTGAGCATTTTAGGCGGTCGCAGTACTGTAATGAATCAGAAGATTATTACACATTAATTAAACTTTTTCTTAACATGCTAAAATTTGGGTTCTCTAAAGTATTTTTGCTTCATGCTTGGAGAGGTTTCATTAATTCAAATATAAGAATGCTTTTTTTTAAACAGGTATGTGTATTTTAAACCATAAATTACTGAGTTTATTATGCAAAGATTACTGTATGAACAACTTTGGCTTGTGTTAAGCAGCAGATTGGATTAAATTATCATATTGATCCTTTCTGGTTTGGACAATCTATGAAAATGAATCTGATACAACAAGGAGAACAGGCACCGTGAGTTTACTCTTACATAAAGAGATACATGATATGCACAGGAGCAGATTAATGAATTCTCTCTCAAAATAATAAAATTAAGCAATCTTCTTTGTAACTAAAAATGTATTATCACCTATGTTTGAGGCTAGTGAAAAAGCCTGCTTAATAGGATTCCTCCTAACAACATCTCCTTTGAAAAGACCTGTGCATAAGACATTGCCAAGGTAAATTTCTCTCACAAGTCTTATACCATTAGTCTGCCAAGAAGAAAGCAGAAATTATTGTGGAGGAAGTTTTGGTTTGTGCTGCCTTCAGAAATTAGAACAAAGGGAAGGAGAAAGCATTAATGGTATTCAAAGAAAATATTTCTGTACAGGATGACAGTTAATAGAGTGGCATTGACCTCAGTGATATTTCTTATTCTCTCTATTGTTGTATTACACTTAAGGAGCTCCTTCATTAATGCAGGATATTAAACAAAGCTCCTGTGTTATGACATCAAGAGATAACAGAAGGCATCTTCTGTTGAAGTCTCTTCTGAATATCAACCCTTTTCTATGTTTCAGTGTATTATGAGGGAGTTTGGTTTCTAGTGCAGATATTATTTGGAAGTGTTTCTTTTCCTCTTCTTTTCCCTCCTTTCCCCTCTTCTTCACCCCCCACTTTCCCCTTCTACCTCTTTCCCCCTTCCCACTTTCTCCCCTTTTCTTCCTCCCTTCAATATCTCTCTTCCCCTCCCTTTTATTTCCTCCTTCCCCCCTTTTCTTTCTCCCTTACCCCTTGCTCTCCTTTTCTTTCTTTCATTCAGCCTGTGCTTGGTTTAATATATACTGGGACCTGTTAAATCTCCTTGGAAACAATAGAAACTAATCTCTAAGTGTTGTTGGTGTTCATAAGTAGGCCTCTTTCCCCCTAACCAAAATGTGGCCTGATAGCCCAGTTCACACATTAGAACTGACAGCCCAATTTGTCTGCCCTAAAACATGGTTCATGACTATCCACTGTCTGTAACTGATGAGGAAGGACAAACTATTCAACTGCAGGTTAGTGTTATAGTGAACTCAAGCAACTAGCATTTCTATTCATCTGTTAAAAAAAGTGCTCAAGAAAAAGCAAATATTGGAGATGTGAATATTCTTTCTGGGTTTAGAAATCACACGAAAGTACCTACAGCTAAGACCAGCTGTCGGCCTCCTGAGAAGTTCTCACGGTGCTTGTATTGCAGCGTTGTGCCAGTCTGGTTTACGTTCTGTCTCTGAGCATTTTTGTCCTCCATAATCTCATTGGGAATGAAACAGAGAAGTCCTGGCAATTCGCTGGCTTCAGTCTTTATCAAAATTTCTTTCTTTCTAGGTACGATTTTGTTTTACAATTGTCCCTTTATACAAACACTCTTGCCATGCTTTCATAAAAGAGGCGGTATGAAGTGAATGTAGAGAAAGCAGTATCGCTTATACGTCTGTGTTTGAGAACTATTTACATTACTTGGCTTTCCACAGATTTGTGAATGTACTTTTTTTGATATTAGCATCTGCAGGTTTGGGGTCAAAGCTGTTTGCTGGCACATTCATCTGCAGCTTCCTTGAGATTAGATGTTAGCTTGATTCTGCTCCCACAGTCGTCACTGGTGGGAATCCCAGTGACTGTAGTTGTTTGCAGGGTCAGGCAAGCATCAGCAAAGAATGCATTTGGCTTATAGTTACTTTGTAGTTTTACTATTGAAAATAGTGTGTTTGAAAGATTTTGAATGAGATTAAAAACTATGGTATTTTTCTTAGTGCACATACCTTACCAATTGCTTCCTCAGAATTAGGAGGAGTAGGTTCTGCAGATTCACAAGTCTACTTAAATGGGAATACTGTTAAAAATTAATCACTTTATGATAAGAAAATATTAGTACAGTCTGAAGTTGTTAACTGAACATCCTCATTTGTCATATTTCTTCTTTTGATCCTAAAATAAGGAAGCAATATTTTTCTAATTTTCTAGAAATTATTTTTCTGTTTTTAAAAAAATATATTCAGTGGATTTAGCCCCTGTGAACATTTGCTTATGCACTGAAAGTACAGTGACAGCAATGTAAGTGATAAGGGAAGGCAGAGCCAAGTCTGAAGGATGTAGGGCTGTGTATGATATGGCATCTCTTCCCATGAGCTCCCAGACAAATAGCTGCCTTTCATTCTTGGTCTATGCCACCCATAAACACATACATCAATATGACACTGCCATTTATTGCAGAGTGCTTGAATTCTTATACAAGGGTCCTGCTCTATATTAAATAGGGGTCATTTTGTAAAGAGTGTCATTAATGTTATTTGTATTCTTCACTTTTTTCTGTTTCTGCTGTGCAGATATTTGCACATCCCCTGCTTGAGTGGAATAGGTTTAGCATCTCAAGTAGAAGGTGCATTTAACAGCAATGTGTATGCATATCTCTCAAATGCCACTTTGGAGCCAGCCCCTTTTTATATTTTACTTAGCCCTTGGACTTGGGCAGCACTCGCATCTCCTCAATAGGACTTTTCCTATCTAAAATCTTAGTAGAAACAACAGGATATATGGTGGGATTATTTGGGCTGAAGTGCTGAAGTGATATAGGTGCTGCTAAATAGAACCCATGTGGCAGATGTACAGGCAGACTTCTGCTGCTTGGGATGGATTGGGACCAAAAAGCTTGGAGACTGAGGAACTTTCTTGGCCTCTTCACTCAGCCAAAGCAATGACCGTGTTGAGAAGCACTAAAATTACCATCTACAGTTGTTACCTCTGACCTCATATAGTGCTATCCCTCAAATATTTCACACTTCTAAATCTCTGCTGCCCTACACAAATAAAGTTGGAATCAACATGTTTTATTGGGATGTTAATGTAACTAAGCCACAGTCTTCTCTCTGGTCAGTCATTGTCCTTTTTTAAGCTGGAGATGTTCTTACCAGTGCTCAGTTTTTATCACTTCTACTCAATGATTCACTATGTGGGGCTGGAATATTATTTCATTTGCGGTTTGTAATGTGTCTTTTGTGGTTGAAAGTCAACAGCCTGAAATCTGAAATAAATGTCATCTTCAGCAGTAAATGGTCATTATGTCAAATTTTGCCATGCTTACTAGCTATTCTAGCAATAGATCTCATCTAACCAACCTTTTCTTTTTTTCTTTTTTTTTTTTTTTCTTCTTTTTGTTTTTATTTTCTTTGGGTATGTATATGACAGAAAAGGGAAACTATGGGGGGAGTCGGTTTCCCTCATAATAGTGACTTAATATAGCGATTAATCTTTGTAAATGAAAAACATAGCTATATTTTAAGCCTCAATAGTCTTTTATTAGATTAATGATTCTGGAGAAGTCAAACACAAGCTATGTTAAATATATTCACTTACTGAATAATATCAATATTTTCCTGTTTGCTCTTTATTGTCCCAACAAAGTTAATATGCTTATCTATTTTTCTCAAGCATCTGGTTTTAGTTCTCAGGATCATCGGGTATAAGATCAGATGTCAATTTGATTTACAGTTTTAGTGCAGCAGATCCAAAGTCAACGCTCTACAACTTGCTTGCTTAGGATCTGATTGCAGCCCACGTTAAAACA
Source organism: Cariama cristata (assembly GCF_000690535.1). NCBI lineage: Eukaryota > Metazoa > Chordata > Aves > Cariamiformes > Cariamidae > Cariama > Cariama cristata. The sequence continues at coordinate 58,838 of NW_009620252.1, forward strand.
GTTAATTATCAAAATAGTTAATCGAGAAAAATTAAAATACTTTCTAAAAGAAAGTCTGCATGATACCATTCTATAATCAGCTTAACTCCAGTCTGTTCCCTGAGTGTCAGAATTGTTGGTGTGCTATAAATGTTTTGCAGCAAAACTGCTTGACTAACAAGAGGGAATGTTGGTAATTTGCTGCACACTGAGCACATGCAGACCCTAGGAATCAACAAATAGTACAAGACCATCATCCTCATCTTTTGTCTCCTTTTCTTTCCTTTTCCTAGCCAACAGGTAGTCCATAGAGCAGCGCTGGTTTTGTCATTTTTAGTCAGCCATATCAAAATTATTTATTACATCACCATTGCCCTTTGTCTCTTTCTAATATTCCTTTTCAGTCCTATGGGTGGCTGACAGAAGAAAGGCTTTCTAGATGGGCCATGTCTTTCGTTCTGGTCTGAATCAATCAACAGATCGGTCTTATATCATTTGTTAAACGGTTGCACAGCCACGTGTTGCTTTTCATGACAGCCTGCCAGATTGGGTTTACAATGGTGTCCAGTGTCTACATTTCCTAAATTCTATCTCATTTTCGTATTTTCTGTCATTCAATGAAAGCTTAAGAAACAAGCACCTTAGATTTTATCGTGGCCAGTTCCAAGGGTTATCCACTGAAACATGAGAAGACAAACATATTTGTCATAAATCACCAGAATTACTGCATTTCTGGATATAGTTTGTGGAATCAGTTAAGGTAAGATGACTTAAGAGATGGCATAAATATACTTTGGATCCAGACTGAGAGTACCTGCCCGTGATTATTGGATGTTAGTAGAAGTCTTGCTCTGAACTGATTTTTAAGTTCACAAGCCGCTTGCTGGTTTCCCTGTCAAACTTTTAATGAAAGCTCTTAAGCTTCCAGTTTCCAGACGGATGGGACTGCTAAATATCAAAACGAGGAAATGAGTGTTTACCTTAAAATTAGAAAGCTGTTTTAAAATACCAATTTAAATGTATTGTGTTTGTGAATTATCATTCAAAGATGTACTAGAAAAGTTTCTGCTGATTTATACCTCAGGTGAAGGATCAGTCTGGGAAGGGAAGCTCGTAAGTGTAATGATCTTACTATAAAAGGACTGAATAGGCTCCTCCTTTTCAGCAGCCCTCAAAGAGCATCACCCCAAGATACAAATCTCTTGACTGTATTCCAGACAAAAAGAGAAGTTGGAACACTTTTGAGTCTGGCGCATACAGGCGTAGTCTTTGCTGATGCTTTTCATCTGGCAGAGCGTGTCACATGCCCCATTGCTTGGTCTTGTGTGAGATGCAAAGGAATGCAGTAATCAGAGAACAAAGCCACAGACTAGCTAAGATGACATAAGATTCTTCTTTCTTCTCTTTTTATTTTCTCTCATTTTAATGATTTTGTATTCTTTTTCCTCTTCATACCACAATTGTATCAGAAGAATGCAGATGAGAAAATAGTTGCTGCAAGCACATATCCTCCAGCAGTCTTTTTCTGGCCAGGTGGGAGAGAGAATCATTAATTTCTTGAGGTTCACATTACCTGACCTGCGCTATTTTGTAAGTACTAGTAAGGCTGAATTACTGTATTTCCTCCTGGGCATCCTAGTATTGCTGGAGATATCCATACTGGCAAGATACTTCAGCTCATCTCTAATTAAAATACTTGTTATGAAGTATTCTTAAACATGTCTGCTTAATGAAGTTAGAAAAAACATTTGGATGCAGAGTGTGAAAGCTTCAAATGGTGGAGTTCCTCTCTAGGGAGAGGTGTGCAATCAGAAAGCATTCTGAATGCTAGCAATCCATCCCATTTTGTTCCCATTTGTTTTCTCTAATTTCCTGCCTTTTTTAATGCTAGTTAGCTGAAATAAGTCCTCTTTAAAATCCACAGTTCCCTCCCCTGTTATGGAATAGCCCATGACACGTGCCTGTAAAGTGGCTTCTTGGGAATTTGCAAGTCTTTGAATGTGTTATCTGATTAAAGGGATGTATGTGTCTTTAATTCTCATCTGCAGTTCCACCTTTGACCCCATCTGTTAAAGTGGAAAGGAGTTGAGAGTCAGCAAAGTCCCAGATTCAACCCAGATAACCTGCAGTGTGCACATTTGAATGATTTAACTCTTTGACTGCCCCTGAAAACTACATACTTAATTAAGTGATAGGTTTGATTGGAAAATGTGGCAGGTCTGATATGAGGCAGGTGAATTGTTTATTTTGTTGTTATGCTTAAGGTAGGATAACTTAGTTCTGGCTTCACCTTTTATATTAACAAATGAATATGCAGTTACGTGACACAAACAGGTATAATATCTTGTTTGTGTGTGTGTTGGTTTGTTGTGTTTTTTTTTTCAGTAGACCATTCTCTTTCTTATAGAACAGGAGGGAAAGTGACACACGAGTGTCATTTTCATTATATTTTGCTAATATTATGCATTTTCTGCAGACCAATGTGATTGTGACATTTCCTGTGCTTTACAGATACATAAGTGACTAGAATACCCCAATACATTTGGATCTGTGAATGTTTTCATCTTTCCTCTGGTCGTTTTCTTTCCTAGCTTTCAAACACTTAAAACACTGAAAGGATTGCCACTGAAAGTGTCCCAGATCTATCCCTGTTCTCTGAAAACTAGAGCCAAATTCTTCCCCCACTTACATCTGTTCGACTCTGGTGGTTTCACTTATGCTGTGTGGCTGTAACAATGCAGAATTTGTCCTAATCTGCCCTTTCTTTTTTCATGGAGAATATGCACACGCAAAGTGAACATAAACACAGTAAGTTGAACTGCAAATAGAAAAAATATATATGTTTTATGTATGTATACACACAAATAGAGAGAGATAAATAGCACACAGATAGGTTTGATAGTATATCTACTGTACATAATATTGTAAATGGTATCTTGCTGTGCTGGAATCTAGGCAATATGAGTTCAGTACTAAAGTGTTCAAGTTGCACCTGAGCTAGCTGGAGCCTGCCAGCCTCTGCAAGCCCACTGAGAGCATCTGTCTCGCCACCACCTTGCTCACGCTGTGTCCTCTGCAGGCTCTCCGATTCTTCCGACTATGAGCATAAATCATCCACCTGTCAGGAGCTCTAGCTGCCTGGATTATGCAATGCCTGCCTTCATTTGGAGATGGTGTGAGCAGAAGATTGCGGCAAATGGTTTGCATTCATTTTAATGCCGTTCCAGCATCTCTTCAGCTTTAATGAGGGTTCAGGGTGGTGACGACTCCCTGAGACAATGAAAGTCCTAGAGACCCATGCTTGCTTTGTACATTTTTATGGCCTAGTTTAGATTTTTTTTTTTTACCTTATCCCCCCCCCCCAAAGAAATGAATGGCTTGAAAATTGAGGCAGAGAACTCATACTGCACAAAGCCAGCTGTCCACAGCTCTGTTTTTTGGCCTTGCAATACTTCCCTCCAGCTGAGCAACGAAGAATTTAAAAATCAGTCATGTTGAATGTTGATTGTCCATTTGAGCTGTCTAAAGCTGCGGAATGCTTAGTTGCTTTCACTTAAATGTTAAAAAATCCTACCTTTGCATTTTGTTCAGGTACAGATATATTGTATTACACTGTTAAGTGTGGAATACCATGTTGTATATCCCAAATTTAAATTACAGCTCCTCTATATAAAGTTCTCCTCTTACTAACAAAAAAACCCCAACTGTCAGTAAAATTGTCTTGTTTCAGCTTGTTAGACTTGAATTAATGAAATTCCTTATTAACTCACAGTTTTAATCATGAATTATAGGCAGAATAAATATGAGCATTATAGTTGTTCATATGTGTAAACAGAAGAAAAAAATGGAGGTTGTAAGACAAAAGCAGTGCAGGTGCTTTCAAAGGCACATGTTGAAAGTGATGAAGGTAAGTTGCACCTTCACACCTGTAGTCTAACCTCAAACAAATGCCACCACATTCTTGCGGGTACAGCCTTTAGATTGTAGCCCTATATGACCATCAACCTGATGTTCTTACTCGCCTGAAAAACACTAGGTAGTACTAATAGTAAAATACTTAGTTTTAATACTCGTCAGTAGTTAGCAGAGGAAATCCATGTTTGGTATCTTAACACCACAGGTTCACTGTTTTTCACAAGTATTTAAGGTAACAAACTTGTTTAATAACTTTGAAAAACATTGGGCTCGTGCAATATGATTTTTCTGTAGTGAATGTGTGATGACCTTGTCAACAATTTTTTCAGAGAATATTTATTTTACGTTTTAGAGCACTACTGTGATGTAGGCAGTAATATCCCCATTTTACAGCATTTAACCTAAGACAAAGAGAAGAAGAGTTGCTTAGTAAAAATCACATGTGGTGTTAGAGGCACAGCTAGAAGTCGAACTTCTGCTCTGAGGTTAATGTGTCATTCAGCCTGGGACTTCAAAGTTCAGCTGTTGCCACCCCTTTCTCACCCAATGACTGAAAGAGAGAAAGCTTTATTGGTTGTTGGTTTGGGGTTTTATATTTCTCTTTATAACACTTCCTGGTATATGTGGATTCCTCAATCAGCTACTGATGAAAAGAATCCGAAAAGGTGAAGTCAAATTAAGGCCAGCTTTTGTCAACGGGGAAAATAAAACACTTTGTTTCAATGCACCTGTGTATTTCCTGTTGAGATTAATGGAAGATGCTTACACACATACAGAGGAATTTGTGTTGCCAAAATATTTTAAATTTTCCTCTTGCTGAAAATTTCCCCAGCTGACGAGTACCACTGGTGGCAGCTGAACGTGGAATACATAGTGCTGCAGTCTGTACGACAATCTCAAATCATAACAGGACTTGAGAGCTCTGCCTGTGTCCATATTCTCTCTCCCATCTTGGTCTGAAAGCCAGAGAATTTCATGCAACCTGGTCGTACTTAACTAAGACCACACAGAGCAAGGGGGATTTTTTAATAGGCTGTTCAGGAAGAGTGAAGACCCTAATGAATGAAGTGTGTAGACTTTGAGTTCTTTACTGTGAGCCTTATTTGCTTCTGGTAACAAGCTAACCTCCCATGCCGTTCCCTCCCCCCTCCAGTTTTAATTTGATGGAAAGCCAGCAGTACTGCAGTTTTATGCAAAGCCTCCAGTGAACTCAAAAAAGATTATTATTTCTCACTTTGTCTTTACAGATGACTTTAAAAATTTTATGCATCAGAATGCAGGATTATCTGAAGATGCGAATGCAACACAACACTGAAAAAATCAGATGAAAAATCTCACGCTCTTAGCTATGAAGAAATTAGATTTATCATCAGAAAAGCATTCTCTTTTCATTTTCTGAAAGGTGCTTTTTGACAGACCCTTTGCAGTGGACGTCATGCTCACAAAACATGCTGTCACAGGGCTATTTGAATATGGTGACAGGCTCATTATCATGTTGAAGACAACTGACAACACTGCAGACTAGAAATGGACAGGCTTGCCAATCAGCTGTTGAAAGGATTGCAGTTGAAATAGAGGTTTTTTTTGTTCTGAGAACAGTAGTACAAATTGACTACATTAATTCTTTTTATTATAGTTGCATACACTGTAGTTAAGGGTCCGTCACTGTTTCCATTATAAATCCCTGTTTTCAAGGGTTTATTAGTAGACCATAAAAAATGGTTCCTGTTGAAATTTTGCATTAAAAATATATATTACCCTAACAGAACAAAATTTCTGTGGTAACTATGTGGAGGAGGGAGGACAGAGAAGAGGGATTGACTGATTTTTAGCTGAAAATTGCATAAAGCTGAATGCATTATTATTTTTATAGCACCTTAGATGTCCAAGAGTTTTATAGACAGGTTTGTGCCTCAGGAGTTTACAATTTCAGAATGCAATACTGCCAGCACTTATTATGGGTTGGGATTTTCATGGTAGTTCCATTGGAATTAGTAAAGCACCAAACATCTGCAGTGGTAGGTATTTGCACATTCAGGCTGAGTAGTCAAACAATTTTGAACCCTTTTTTTTTATTTCATGTAACTTAAAAATGACTAGGATTTTTGTTTGTTTTTGTTTTATGTTAAATGATAACCTGAGATTAAGGGAATTTTGCATGCATAAGTAAGGAATCAGCAGGGAATTTTGCATATATAGTAATAATCCAATTTGAAATCATGCTAGATTCCACTAAGATGCTCTAGTTATGTGAAGTGAGGAGTTACGTGGAGTTTATCTGCTTTAATCCAAAGTGGCAGTCGTGGGAGATCCTACTCATCTTCTAACCGTGGAATTTTCTGATGTACCCAGGTGCTGGACTTCGTGCCACTAGAGTTTCTATAGTGCCCTTAAAATCTCCGTAGCCATCTACAGTGTCATACTTCTGTGCAAACACAGAAATGTCTGTGTTGTGACAGGTCTGAACAGCTTACTAGTTATCTTCTGTTTAACTCTGGCACCAAAGATGTTCCTCTGAGTCCCCTGAGAGCTCTATCTGGCAGGGGTTCTCGGAGCACACCTTCACACCTCAACAGACTGATACAAAATACAGCGTCCATGGTTGCTTTCTTTTGCAACATAATGGTGATTTGACTGCTACACCTCAGCAATGTAAGGCAAGCCACCAGCATGTGGGAAGGGAGAGATGTGGTTTCTGCATCCAGAATGATTTCTCTGTTTTGTCCAACAGCCTCTCCATAACAGTTAGAGCGAGTGCTTTTTTCCCAGGAGCTGGGATATCTTTTCGTTCTTTCAGACAGAGGAGGGCATTAAATCTGTGTAAATGCTCTAAACCTGAAGGAACTGATGTTACATTTTTTTCTAAGAGAAGAAATCCAAGTTTACTGGAGAAAAGGCATGGTGACCTACCTTCCTGCAGGAATAGGAATAGGAGGATATGAATCCTGAGTGGAGCAAGGCATTTCCAGGAAGCATGGAGGGATAGGTCTGAAACTTCCATATAAATTGACCATATAAACTAGATGTAGGTGACAGCAATGCGTGTATGTTGGCTCATTTATATTCTGCCCTGAGATGCCTAACTTCCCTCATGCTCTGTACATGGAGCCTGGATCTCTCTTCAGATTCAACCTCCATTTGGTGGGTCAGATGGAAGAAGCTAGGCATTGTGATATGTAGGAGGTATATATCCTTTTTGGATTTGGTTGTTAAGTATAAAGCAAGATATTGAAATAGAAAAAAACCACATGTAGATGACCCCTAAGGTATTAAATCAATTTATTACACAGTCTGAATCTTTAATATATTCACTAAATATTTGGTGTGAGGCTGATCTAGAAAGAAGACACAGCTTTGCCTAGTGTATTTTGCTGAGAGCTTTGCAAGGAAAAATAATTTTACTTGTAGTTCTGTGGCTTCAAACGTTTGCAGGCTTAATTGATGCTCATTTGATTACTTGATTTCAAAGCACAATCAATTATCTTAATGCATATCACTGTTCTCACAACTACGGTGATTGCAAAATTGTGAATGTAAAAATGGAAGTCACTTCTGAAAATTAAGTCTGCAGTCCTATTTGCAAAGTCAGAACTGTGACTCTCATGAATTACTGCACTACAGAGTAGAGGACTATATTGTCATATTGCCAGAGCTATTATAATGTATCAGGTCAATTGTGTGCATACTTAAAATCTTTAAAATATTTACTGCTTCTCTGATGAAGTCAGTTGTCTGTTTCTAGAAGGAAACTTACTGGAGCTACATCAACTAATGCAGGATGTTGAACCTAAAAAGTAGTGTTCAGTTGCAAATTATTAAGGAAGAATTTTTTGTCTTTTCATGAAATCATGGCTCCATTGAAGTCAGTGACAAAGCTGCTGTTGATCTGGGGGCAGCCAGGTTTTCATGGAGGGAGTAATTCTAGTGGTTAAATCAGAGGATTGGACTCAAGACTGATTTCTATTCCAGAGGAAGTCACTTCTACTTTGTGTGCCTCCAGCAAAAACATAATAGATAAAATAATATGGAGCTAACTCACTGGCATGTTGTGAGGCTTATTGAATTAATATTTATGGAACACTTCAAGATTCTTTGATAGAAAGTGCTATATAGCGGCAAACTATTACAATAAAATCCTGAAAAGCAAATCAATCTGGAGTTAGTCTTATCTCATCTAGTTATAACTAACTACTGGAGCTGTTACAGAAAAAAAATCAAAACTGTAACAAATGATAAGTATTGAAAAATCCCACAATTATTTGGAAAACTCTGGGCTTAGTATTTCAGTTGACTTCTTGTTTTTATGGTGATAGGCCCTTTTTAATATTTTCCCAGCTAGATTCATAGCTGAAACCCAGCATAACTTTATGTGGTTTGGGAGACTGAATTAGTATTTTCTTCTTATGCTGTAAATTGCTTCACAGAACACACATCCTACACCTAGCCTACTAAATAGCATTGTCTTTGAATCATTGGTTCCAATGATTCCTTGTATGAACAAGTATTATTGATTCATTGATGTGGGGGTTTTTGTTGGCTAAGTATTTTTATATTTGCTTTTGAAAAGAAAACAAATATTCTTACTATTAAAAGCTGCATTGATTTGAAATGAGCTACACATGAGGATGGACTAATTACCTAATTTTTCCTCTCATCAATCAAACTCTCATTACCTTAAGCATCCCTCTGAAAAGTTAGCAGAAGCCCTGAACAGCAGTCTTCAAAGAGAGTGTTATAAACAACACTGTACAGAAGAAAACCCACTCATAAATGTATATGTAGTGAAGAGACATTGGTTGAATAAATTATTCATATCATGCAAACAAAGCAGCTTATAAAGTGCGTAACTTAATTTTGCCTATCAGGAAGTGCAGGAAGAAAACTCTGAAATCTAGGCTATGAAACCTGGAGGATATCGATGTTTTAGCAAAACAGCGCAGGCATGGAATATTCTTTTTCCCCAGGACTGACCTAGTAAATTGTGCAAGCACCGGGAGAAATTTTGCCACCTGTCCCTTATAATCAAGGCCTGTCCCTTACTTAGTCTCATTTCAGTGACATAATTAAATGACACCATTTTCCCATTTATGTTGCATGAACATGCTGCCAGAATCCTATAGTCTTATCCAGGTACCCAGGAATGTGACTTAATTTGTTTCATCTAAAGCCAAAACCATAATAATTTGAACATGGTCCCTTGCCCTAATAGCTAACCCAGCATGGTATATTAGAATACTATTGTTGCAGCATTCATTGCAAAAATCAATAATCCACTAGATGGAGCAGAATAGAAGTGTAAAAACTGAGTTTAGTCTGGTATTTTAAGAAACAGAATTGAGTGTCAAAGTGGCAGGATGCAGACAAAACAGTGGAAAAATGCAATGGTAGTATTTTTGCAATGCATAGTTCTAGCAAATCAACTAGCTTTACAGTCATTCATGGATTAATGTTACAGTCCTCCTTTGGTGGTCTCTCTTTTTCTGTAAGCAATAAAAGGAGAATTAATCTCTGGTCTAACAAAGACGATGATGAGAAAATTTTGGGGAACAAAGACCTTTCTTGGAAAAAATTAGTTTTTTTCCTTTCCCAAAACAAAGGCAATTTTTTTTGTGGAGAAACAAGATGAAATAATAAGACAATCAGAGAAAATAATGGTAAGATTGGGAATCAGGTGAATGAAAGAAGGGAAAAAAGTTCCTTGAATATCCTGAAGTTCATGTCATTTGATTTGAATCTATTGAACCTTTAAAATAGGACTTGGAAGCCCATTAGATATTGGAAAATAGTAAAGATGAGCACTTCTAACTATGCTATCAGTTCCAGCCTGGTTATCAATATGAGTCTTTTTATGAAAGACAGAAGTGTTTCTAGAATCACAGAAAATTCAGCCTTACATGCAGATGATGTTCTATAAAAATACGTAAGAATTCAATCAGTGGGTTTTTTTCATTTATGGTTTGGTATTGGTGAATATTGTGAAATGTGGATAGCAGTGCTTCAGGCTTTTTGGAAGTTTCTGCAGTATTCTGAAGGCATGATACCTACAGAGAACAAAGTGTTAGTGTTAACAGAACTTGCTATATTTTTTTATTAGTGACATTGTTTTATTCATCTCTATCCCTCTATAGCAAAGTCAAATTGCAAATTTTACTGAAACCTTCAGGTTGTATGCTGAAAAGAAAGAGATGCAAACTCCAGTTTTAGACTTTGATGTGTCTTTGTTTAGAAGGAAGAAGGAGAAGTAGTAAAGTGAAAAGAAGGAGGAGTCTGGTTGTCTTCTGAGTAAACAAGCCTACAAGAATAATGTCTTTAAAGTTGTGCACTATTTGAAAAGTCCGAGCACTGCATGGGTATTTACATATAATTAAGATTTTTTTGTTCCAGTGTTTGGTCAGCTGAGAGTCCCTTAAGTTTTAAGCTGTTTGAAACGTCTGTGTATAGTAGTTATTTTCCAGAAGTTGTTACTCATTATTTTGTGGATAAGCTGAATGATCACAAACGTGGCGATTTTGAGTGTAAAATCACCACCTTTTTCATATTAATAATCCTTACATTAATATCCCCTTAAAAGATGGGCAGATGATGTGATGTTGATGGCAATCATATCAGCAAGTAGATTGATGAAGATGGCAGAAAAGGCTCCAGTAGCAAAATTCAGCCAGTTTCTACTGCCAGTGTAATGCCAGGCATCACCTAAAGTCTGCTTATTCTGTCCTAGGTCTCCTATGAAAAGTGGTGGCCAATTATGCCAATATGAAGTGGTTGGTTGATGGGAAGACATATGGGAAAGATTATTCTTACTGCTGGAGTTACATATTTTACAAACACAGGGAAAGATATAGTCAATATTTCAGGGAAACAGCTATCAAATTTGTTTTGCTGACATCTGTAAATGTGCTGCTTTGTTGTCGAAGGAAGGCTTTGAACCCAGGTCTCTGGAGATGAAAGCCTCAGGCATTAACCAATTGCGGTACCTGACCCTCAGCTTTGTATTTAATAAAATGCTTTAGATAGATACAGGTGAACTTTATTTGCTTAATATTGATTGTTTTGCCTTCTTTGAGCAAAGAATTGTAGGAACTTTGATAAATTAATTTAAAAGTTGTCCAGTTTCATAGTATCTTCTGCGTATTTCTGTGTATCTGATGCGGTGTTCTTCAAATTACAAGGTAGAATTCCCACAGAATAAACGTGGAAATGATTTTTTTTTTTTTTTTTTTAAATAGGAACTTCTAAAGATTAAAAGCTTCCCATTCTCAGATCTAACCACCCTTCCAATGTTTTGGTGTATTATGGCAGTGCAATTTGAAGTTCTTTCTTTTTCTGGAAAGGATTCTTGTATTAAGTTCTAATTTTGATGATGTAAAGTATTCCTATTACTTTCCATCCTAAACTACTGCACAACATCACTGTGACCTATCTGCTGGATCTCTCTCCATGCTTATTCTCTTTTTTCAAGATATGATTGATTTGTGAAATACTTTGGGATTTGCTGTTGCTGCAAAAATAGCAGGTGTTAACATTTGTAGTCATGCACGCACTTTGGGAAAAGAATAACCTGAACTTCTTACATTACAAGATGTCTTTTCTCTCTCCTCTTCTCCTTCTCCCTTTCCTCTTACAACACAAGTGTTAGTTTTTTCTGTCAACAGATGATTTTTTTTCTTTATTTCTGCCAAGTGTTCACATACACATTTAATTTGAATCAGTACAATATGTATAAAATGAGTATCAGTTTGAAATGTCAGTTTTGGTCAGAATGGCTGATAATTATCAATTTTTCTTAAAACTGTAAAGCTGTTCTGTTTCGGTTTATTTGAACTGATGCATCATCAGGAGCACATGAATTACAGTCCAGGAAGGTCTTTGTGTAGTACAGTTTTAAGTTAGTGCTCTCTCTTTATTGTTCCCTGTGTTGACCAGACACCAAGAGCCTTCAGAGATCACATTGGGACAGGATCTCCAAATGAGCCAGGAGCTGTGCAAGAGAGTTGTCTAAGTGCTTTTAAAAAAAAAGTCATCTTGATGCACACTGATTGTCACATAACCTAAAAGTAATCTGTCTGTATTCAACTAGCATTTTCCGTTATTCTTCATGTTACAAAAATTAGTATGTGAGCCTGAACTCTTTTCTTTATAATATTCCTCCTTCCCTTCTCTCTTTTCACAAGGACCTCTGTGCTAGGACACTGTTGTTCAGAACCCATGAATGCCCATGGACTGGTCTCATATTACTGAAATACAGAAGGTGTCCATGCTGAGCATGTTTGAAGGAAAGTAATTTTAATCTCAGTTTTATCCTTTCTCTGTTTGGCAGTTTCGATGCACACAGAGGGCTAAGATCCATGAGTGGAAAGTTCTGCTGGGTGTCACTGGGGCCAGGTTGAAGATAATTACAAAGATGATCGCCTGTAGAGGCTTGGGCTCTAAGTAAACCACTGGTTTTGTGAAGGGGGTAGAGTGTGGAAAGGGCATACAGTCCTCCCATCTCTCTTTTTTCCTCTTTGTTGGGCAGGAAGAAAAGATTTTTGTCTGTATTGAGGGAAGATTAGATAAGTGAGAGGATTCTTTGTCTAAAGAACAACAGGGCAATAACCAGTTAGTCACTTTTATGTTATTAGTTTGAAGTGTTTATTGCTGAACCATGGAGTTTTACCCATTGTCTGCTGTGTGATAAAGTAGGTTGCAGATGGCTTTGTCACGTGGAGGCTTGGGAAAGAGCAAATGAATTTCAGTAAAATTAATTTGTGTCTTGTCCTCAGTTTGTAGAACAAAGTTGCGAATTCAGTCATAACCGACAATATAAGTCGCATTCAGCTCCATGTAAGTGTACATGTTTGCTACAGTGTGTAAAGGAAGACAAGGAAGCTTAAGCACATAATTCTACAATACTGGGGAGTATATTTTAATTTAGTGGTAATGTATACACTGGAGTACAGAAAAGGCTCAATCTAGCATCCTTTCTTTACAAGTGCTTACAAAATAACTTTTGTTGAAATTAGCAACATAGGAAGGTGAAGGGGGCTCATTCTCCTTGTTGCACAGAGCATCAGGAATGAAAAAAGCAGTGACAGCAAAAAAAAAAAAAAGCTATATGTTGAAGCAGTTTTGATTTGTAGGAATACGGGCTGTGGACTTGTTTAGAATGTTTCTCTACAGTTAATTAGAGAAATATTTCCTAAATGTTTCTGTTCAGTTCTCAGGAGAGGTGTATTTTTTTAATTAGTTGAAAATTTTGTGAAAGAACACTTTTAACCAGTAGTTAAAAAAACCCAACAAAACTAAATAGGAACAACGTTGAAAAGAAGGAAATAAAAAACTTGAAAAGATTATGAGACTGAATGTTCTGATGGGATTGTCCTAGCAAAACAGAAACTGTCTAATTTGGAAAGATGTTTGATAAAAGTATACCATCACACACTGAATTCTATAATATTGTTTTATGGTTTTATGTGTGTGGTTGCATGTGGTTTATTAGCTCTGCAGTGCTTGAAAGTCCTGCTCAGGATTATCTTTTTAGAGAAGTTAGTTTTAAATTGCAAAACTAATAGACCCCATAGAAGTAGGTCTCAAATAAAAGCTGACTTGTTCTCAAAGGGACGGTCTGTGGTAAAAGAGAAGTGTTCAAAAAAACCATTTCTAGGTAAATATTTATTTGCATGTTAATAGGTATGTGCAAGCAATGAAAGAGGAATTAAAAATCAAATATATGTGGCAAATCAGCTACCCTGTGCAACACAGTTGAGGTTCCTGTGCTTAGAAAACTATTTTGCAGAAGTAAGTCTCCATGAGTAAGATACTAAATTTTTCATAAGCATGAGTACTTCATCTATTCTGTTCTCAGTGTATATTGATAAACAAAACCCCAAGGCTTGATTCCAGTGATGTTTAATTTTAGTCCTACACTAAATGCAAGCTCAGTTTTACTATACTACACGTATTATATGATGGATTAAATAGCAGGAGAACAGTAGTAGGTAATTATTTTTTTTTTTTAATTATTATTCTAATACCCTGACTTGGCCATCAAATGTTAATGGCTATTGTCTCTTGTACAACAATAACTGTATGCTTGAATTATTTTGTGGTGCAGTACAATACGTACATTAATTTTTGCATCATGTTTTAACAATGTGAATTTCAGTATTAGAATCGCAGTAGTAAATTATCAAAACCATTAACCAGCGGTATTGATTTACCATGCAAATTTAGTTATAAATTAGGCCTGATCCGTAATCCATTGAACCCTTGCTAAAATCTTGAGACTCCTCTGACTAGACCTGATAAGTGAGAGAGAAATTTTCTCATGTTTTTCAGTTGATTAATTTTACCTGCTATACAATTTTGTTCAAGTATCAGTAGTGGCATTTTCACAGAGCTGTGATATTTTTGGATTTTTGTTTTGTTTGTTTTTATGGAGTTTAGCATCAGAAAGCATAGGCTACCCCACCAATGTGAGAACTAGAAATGAAATAGTTGTGTCTTTATTCATTCCACAGCTAGGAAGAAGAAGCAGTGAGCTAGCAGTATACTTGCCAAAATAGATATTTCAGTAGGAATAGAAAATATTAGTTACACAACTCATGGCAGAAATAGCATTGTTTACATTTAAAATACATAAAAACCAAACCCTTATATTATAATTGGACGTAATCTCCTTAAGTTCAATTTCCCCCTTTCACTCATCCACATCACTTTTGATAATAAGACTTCACCTTGCCCAGTAGAAGTTAAGAAACTGTTTTATCCTCTCCTGAAATATTTCTACAGTGATTTGCAAGGTCCTAATTATGCCACCGCTTATGACAGGCATTCTTGCACTTCGATGTACAGGCATCACTCAGTTGGGACCCAGATGATATGCCCAAGCAGTGCATTTGTAGACTGTTGCTAAAAACAATTTCACTCCAAGACCATTGGACTTCTTACAGTCTAATTTTGGCTGTATGTGAGGGTTACTTAAATACAGAGATAACATTAATCTTTCAGTAGCAACAAGTGCTGGCTGTGGTTAAGACCAGGAGCTTAGCATTCCTGTAATCAAAATGTTGTTGCTGGACATGGGTAATACAGTATGTGATCATTTCTGAACATTAAATCTAACCTGGACTGGGTTCAGCTCTGCTACGTGATACCATGTTGCCTCACATGGCGCTGTTCTACTCCTTTGGTCCTTGAAGATACGGGACAGTAATTAGCAAGTACCTCATTTAATTGGCAGGATTTCATCTAATACCAGTCCGTGCCCTCATGATGCTTGCGTAAATAAGGGTTTCTATTTCTGTAGACAGGAGGCATTTTGATTTTTTTTTTTTTTAACAATGTAACTGCCTGGGCTTAGTGTTACAAATCATGAAACATTTTGTTTATGCATTATAAATAGTGATGTCTATTTATAAATCAAAGGGACTGTGTTCTCACTCTATTCCTAGGAGGCCTTTGGTTGTGTTAGCATTACCCATACACGTGCTTCCATTTTGTTGCCTGGGAAGCTAAATAGAAATATATGACTCTTAGCTGGCCTCATTAATGAAACAATAGGTAGGAGTTGGGTGCAGAATCTGAAGGAGCCGCTGAAAAACATAATAAGCAGTGAGGGGAAAAAACCCAACCCCAACAAACTGAACGTATTTTTATTAAAAATGTTATTCATGGGAAGCAACGCAGTTTTATGTAGGGAGTTGGAAGGAAAGCCCTGAGGTGGCAGAGGATTCCTCAAGGGTGGAGAACAGTTTATCTCTATCATGCATAGTCATGTGGGGACAATTTATTCTCATCTGAGAGAAACAGGAAATATTTTAAAGTTAATAATGTTTCTGCCACCTTTCTCTCTCCTCTTATCATGCTCACAGTCAAAGGTGAAAGCCTACCGTACATCCCCTGTGACTGGTACAGAATCTACTTCAAAAACAGAGAGATGAGGGAAGGAAGAAGAGTGGAATGAGATCAACTCTGTAGTTTGCGACAGCCTGTAAAACTAGAAAAACCTTTACAAAACCCAGAGCCAGACAGAACTCCTAAAAAACCAGTAATCTCCTCTAAATATGGGCCAGTTGGCAATCCCATGCTGTGGTGGTTTGTCATTACAATAGGGTATCTTGCTGCAAATCAACACATGATTTCTAATCAGTCGTATATACAAACAGTAGAGAAACATTTGTTGCTGTTTCTTTCAAGGCTTGTGGACTGAATTTATCACTGCGTGACAATCCCTGGCCCAGTGATCCTGCAGTTTGAAAGAAATTGCAGTTTCTAGTGCAAAGAAGTTGCTGGAGTAACTGATACTGACAACTGTTTTGTTGTGCTCCCTTCTCGCTGCAACCTGGGAAGTATGTCTTCTGCTCAAAGTACCTTCAGCATTTACCTTGTTCATCTGGGTAATATAGTGTTAACCCTAACACTGAATTTGAAGTAGTACTCCTAGATAGTTAGTTAATAGCAGGAAAAGTGGTGTAGTAAGCAGAAACACTGCTCTTACTTTCTTGCGTTATGGCTTTATTTCTGAGCCCACTGTTTTGCAGTTGGGGTTTTTTTCTGCCTATCACATCCCCGCTGGCATGCTGTAGTGTACAGTTCCGTACCGAGAGCTTGTACTGTTGCCCAGCACAGCTGTAGGCATCAGCTATTGTGGACACCTCTGATGCACTCCTGACATAATAGACCTGATGACCCTGGGCCCTTGGAGCGCCCTGTTTAGGGTGAAGTGCCATTTTGCTGCCTGTGTAAACTGTATACATGACCGCTCCCCCCTCTCCATGTCAGACGCCTGCAGAGACCCTGCCTTTAATAGGCAAGGATAGAAGGATGGAGTGTGGCGCATGGGCTGAGTCTTCCTTTTTATAAATCAGTAACAATAGGGTGTTGACAGGCCTTGAAGCCCAGACAGGCTATGAGGGTCATCATGATAAGGAGGGATTAGTGTATATAATTTGCCAAATATGGGGCGAGCCACTAGCTGGGTTTTTCTGCTCATGGCAGATTATCTACAGCAGCTTCGTGCCATGCACCTTAGCTGCTGGCTATGTTTATTAGTAAATTTACCGCTGCTTCCAGTTCAAGAACTTACATGCTAAACAGGGAACATACGCAAATGTGATGAAAGAAGTTTTGGGTTACATTTTGACTGAGGAACAAAAATGGAGTGTGCTGTGTATGTCTGAAGTATAAATACTTTTCAGTGTACCGTATCTGTTTTTCCCTTAAGATTTTCACTTGAGAGATTTTGTATGCATCTTCATTCTTTGTAAATAAAGCTGTTTCTAACTTAATTCTCTGGAGGGTATAGTTATCCAGCCCAAAGATCAATGGTCAACAGAAAATACAAAGAGCCCCTAGATCAGATCTTTGACTGCTTTGTGGTAGACAGCTAAACTGCCCACCTTAAAATGTTAAGAGAACGATAAATGCTGTAAATTCTTGGCTGCAGTGAAGAAAAACTTGTTAACTCCAAAGTTACTGGAAATAGATATGGACAAAATCTAGCAACATTGCTGTGTTGTAAACTGTTATTATTCCTTAAAAGAAAAGCAAAAACACAGATTTAGTCAATTCTTGCAAGTATTCTCTAAATCAGATTTTCACTGACGGTGACTGTGTTAATTTGCAATTTAAGGCAGAGTTCATACTTTTGATCTTCCAAGTGATACTGTGCCAATTTATGGCAGTTTGTACAAATGTTTAAAAATTAATACACATGCAGTTACTTTTTTCTTTATGTTTACTTGAAAGTTTTATTTTATTTTATTAGTGTGACAGTTTCTTTAAGGTAAAATGCTGCAGTCCCTTTGTGCTTCCTTCCTCAGTACCCCGATAAACTCACCCATTAAACAAAAGACCCAGTGTAAATAAAATTTTGCAAGTCACTTGAGGATGCAGCAAAAGACATAATTGACTTTTTAGTCCATTTTTAGAACAAACTCTCTCAAGGCCTTTTTTCCTCTCACAGGAACACTTCCCACTGCAGTGGAACTGACAAGACTGTTGTGCATTACTTTATTTTGATACTGACATTTAAACAATAAAATAAAGCCATTTAAAACAAATAGTGGTGCTTTAAGTGTCTGAGCTGTCAAGATATCAAATTATATAACTTGGAAAAATCAGAATTCATTGTTAATGGTATGCACTTAACACAAAGGGTCGCTGGAGTACTAACCAGATATATATTCAGCTACCATGTTGGAGCTAACAGGCTATATTCCTTTAGATAGAATTGACTATATTCACTTAAATGGACTTGACTCTAGTACAATCACTGTATTCAAATGTCAAAAAAAAGAGAAAGAGGATGTCACGTAGGGTCACAAATTATGTTGGATTTTGACAGATTGTAGCCTTGCTTTACAAGAGCAGTAACATCTCATTTGTCACCGTTTGATCTGTAAGTGCGGGAATGAGAGCGGAAGGCCCTCCATCTCCACCGCAATTTAATCGCTCTGAGGCCGACAGTGGCAGCTAAAGCCACCTGCCCATGCACTGTACTGCTGATCTGTTTTAATTTAATCGTCCGTCAGCTGGGATGAAAGCATAAATCGTCTCCCTTTGATCTGCAAACGGTGTGGGTTTTTTGCAAAGCATGGTGCAGAATCAGGGAGACAGTTTCACATTTGGTGCCACATAGACAACATGGGCTTGAAAAGCTTGTAAGTGATATTTCACTGTAGTAGTAAAGCAAGAAGTTGCTCTTTTTGTAAATTGATATGAAATAGCATAAGTTTTTTGCAAAAACCTGGTCATAGAGGGGGTTGTTGATTCATAATGTATTAATTCTTCAAGTTTGAAAAGCCAACCTCTACCCTTAAATAACTTAAACATCTTTAAAACTCTGAAGAAACTTAAATCACCTTGTTTACAAAGAGGGAGGATAATAAAAATTATGTGGTGGTAACACTGGGTAATTCTGTGAATTGTCAGCTGTATACTGGGCATGTTATTTAGTTATATTACTGCATGTAAATGAAAAAGGGAGGATCTTTTAAAAAAAAAATCCTCCCTTCTCCAGTGGAAAATTTTGCCCTTTCATTGTATTGCTGGAAGTTTCATTTAAGGCCAAAATGTTATTTGCACATCAAATACGGTTGGTAAGCCAAAGCCTGCTTTTGGCTGTACTAATTGAAATCTTACACCCTTCCGTTGAAAGAACCAGCATGAATACAACTGAAAGTAAAATGATAACATTTGGACAAAATCTTCCTCATCATTATGTTTTCTTACAGAGTAGCTAGTGAGCAAAAAATTCTGATTTCTACATTGCACTTCTCCCTCTCAGCCCCTTTTCCCAACCCTTTACGGCTTCCTTTTTCAGGCTTGTGCTTTCTTAGGTTTCGCACTTGGCCTCTCATGAGGTATGTCATTCATAATTTTGACATTGTCCATTTGTGACAAGAACCACCTCCTTTAGCTCATTGTCAATCCAAGCTGGGTCTTCCAGTGCTTCAGTCTTTAAATCTGAAGACACACAGCAGTGGAAGGCTCACCCTTCAACTGTGAGAATTTTAACTGACCCCATAAACCTTTAAATGCACCATCTCCTCTCCCTTTCTTATGACAGCTTTAGGGACCATACTCCCAGTTCAAATTCCAGATTGCCAGTATGAAAATCAAAAATCTCAAAAACTCTCCCTAGATTCATACAAACCTAAAGAGTTGAATATATTCTCTGCAATGTCATTTTTCTGACTGGCATTGGAGATACGAACTGCCCAGTGAGATCTCTGAATATCTCTTCATTAGTGCTGAGATTGGACAGTGACTTCCCTATTGGGAGGAGATTTTTTGTGGTCAGATGTCAAAACCAGGAAGTTCCTCTCTAGTAACAAATGCAGTATGTTTTCTTGTCTTCTCGGAGAGCAGGGAACACGAACCACAGCTTGTAAGAATCCCCCCTTTTTGGGTGACTAAACATCTTTTATTTACCGAACAATCTTGCAACGTTTTATTTGCGAAGATTTTCCATCTCCATTATTTGTAGCAGGATTTTATTACTTGGCAAAGGATTCTGTCTTGGGGTAAAGAAATGTTTATGCTTTCTCTTGTAAAATTCCATTCAGCCTATGCTGGAATACAAATAGTGAAAAATTGCCTTTGTCCTTCTTTTGCTTTCATTCCTCATGAAAATTTTGTCAGGCTGACAATACAATAAATAATTATGGAGTTGCTGTGGCCCTGGAGTGGGGATGAAGAGAGAACCAGACTGCTCTCTCCCAGCACAGATTCAGCCTGTGGACGAACCGGGCCCTGACTGCTTTGAGAGCACTGGTTTGGTCTAAAACACACAAACATGTTTTCCTGGGGAAAGAAGAAGAAAGAGAACAGAGAAAAAACTTATTCTTTCCCCCAAAATTGACCTCTGGGACTGACCGAGATCCCTGGGGCATGAGCTCTTACAACGTGGGACCAAGGGAAGACATATGGGCCAGACTATTCCGAGCCTTACTAACTGACCCTTGTCTCTTCTGTTGAGTTTTCTGCTACAAGCTAAGGTGATAGGGATCCTCTGGTAGCAATCAGTGCTGTCCTGAAATTTAAGTGTTAAAAGGTTGCTAACAAAGCATGTGAAAGAGAAAAACTTCTGTACTCGCAAATATTACAAATTGTTTTCTCTTTCTCAGTTTCAAAAATGCATCTGGAATATCACATGTATACAGGCTAGTAGTAACATACAGCAAAAGGATATTAATTTGCAAAGTTGAGCATCATTTGCCTAATTTTCTGTATAAAAGTCTGATGCAAGAAAAAGCAGAAATGAAGGTTGGATGAACTATCATCAGTTCTGATGTTTTCTAACTTCTGACTTCTTGCCTTTGCAGACCAAACCTGGGGATGGGTATGCAATGTTTGTAACTGTAAGGGTTTTTAGATGGAATAATGAAGGGCATAGATGCATGCACCCTGCATGGTGTAAATGACGGTGACAGTTGTCTTTAGTCATGTGTAGGTAATGATAACACAAACAGAAATAAATGTCATACGACCTTATACTGAACTATCATCTAATCAGTCCCAGGAAAGTTTATTTAAATGTATTTAAATAAAAGCAGTCTAAACTAGCAAAAGATGACAAATTAATTTTCATACTAAATTTTTATCTGAGATAAAATTATTTTGCAAGTTTGAATAGCTTGTTTTCCCTAAATATAAAAGATTTCTACCAAATTTTAGTCTTCATGATGATGCTTAATGTGCATGGGGCATTGCTCCACTGAATTTATACTTGAGCTGATAAAATAGCTCTTCGTTTTTGAGTGCTGATAAACAAAAGACATGTTTTCTAATCCCATTGCAGTAACTGGCAACACTGTCACTGAGCTACTGGCTACAGGATGAACCCCTTAGTACTAAACCATAACATCCTGAAAGATATTTCCAACAAGTCTGACTTTTTCATTCCAGCTTTATGAAAGATGATGTCAGTCTAGTTTTGTATCCCCTTCATACATCTAGTCCTTTTACCTCTTACTATTTTGGGTATTTTTTATTAGCTTTTCTATTGGCATTCTGGACTGCATTACACTGCAGTCAGATAAGTACAAATATAAACCACACCATGCTGCTATCAATGCAGTCCTCTCTTAAAACTCCAGCGCATACAACAAACACAGATAACTCCCTCCTGATAATGTCCTTGTATCTACTTAGACTAAGTAGTGTAATGAAAGCGAAGGCGAAGACACAAAGGCATACAGCGTATCATAGGTTTGTGGAAAGTGCAGTAGCAACTAATGAGTAGGGGGAAGACCATTTGAGAGCGTTGCTAGTTATTTATAGGCTCTCAGTAGTCCATTCATTTGCGTTGCATTTGTGATGTTTCTATTATTTTTACCAAAGTGTGTTCTTGCATTCATTCATACTCTCCATTCTTCTGTGTCAATGTCACATTTGAGAGCAATCACCAGAAATCCCCTCTGTTGGAAAAAGCAGAAGCAGTAATAGAAGGATATGACCATGATACCCTGATGGCAATATGGTGATAAAGTATAGATGATAGTTAATGCTTCTGTCTTTGTTTTTCTTTATATATTTTGGTGTTTTGTTTACACCTTGAGGTATATGGCTTGTATCCATTTACATAGCCTTCTTCAATGTGGGGGTAGTTCAGTGTACATCGTGAGTTGTGGTGGCACCATTCTGTATTTACATGTACACATCTGTCACTGTTTAAGCCTCGGCTGGCAATTACATACACAGGTCAAACCACCTGCTCTCTACTCATGGCACGCTTACAGCTGTAGCTTTTGATCTTTTAGGACTGCATTATATATATTGGAAAACCTGTTTCGTTCCATGGTATGAGTTGGAGCAGAGAGTAGGTACTCTGTGGACACACTTAAACCAGGTATTTATTTCTATGGTTGCTTACTGTTATGGAGGACAGGATTCAATAACTCAAGAAGTTTGGTCCTATGTATAAAAGGTCAGTTGTTTTTTAGCTGGGAAATGAGAGAAACTCTAAACTTCTTTGCTAATACTTTTAATGGTTTGTAAAGTGGCCACACACATTTGCACACATCTGTCACAGAATATTGTGAATTACACATTCAGGAGGTCTCCATGATCTAAATGGCAGTATTAAATATTTACCATAACTATATAGACCATGGCAGCCAGAAATTTATTACGAGTACAAATAATTTTTCAGCCTGTCTATTCTTAAGACAAAAGCAACAAAGCAAGATATTATTTAAATTGAAAAAAGATGCAAACACAGCTTCACTGGGTTTCTAGATTCATGTTAAAAGGATAAATATTTCATTAGTGATACTAATTAAAGATTGGTCCAACATTTATCCATGTCTTGTACTGCAAATACCTATCAGACCTGATTAGGAAAAGTAACACAGTACTGCCCACTAGTCGAAAAAAAAAATTTCAATGAAGCCCACTTTGCCAGATAATGATTGTTTTATTAGTCTTTGTTTAGTGAAGTGTTACCCAAGAATTCAAGAAGCTAGTTTCTGGTAGAAAAAATCAAAAAGAATTCATTTTTTAAAAGGCAGATCTTCACAATGGCAAATATTGTATCAGGGAAAAGCTGTTAGAAAACTACTGTTTTACTAATTAATTTCTGTGTGGATAATGGATATATACTAAGGAATGGAAATAGATAAAGATCTCAACAGGACAGGCAAAAATTAAGTAAAGCCTAATGGTAGTATCTTATGTCCTTTTTTCTAACATCAGATTAAAAAAAACCAGAGCCTAGAAATATATTTTTGTAGTGACACTTTCTAAATTAGAAACCTGGGATTTCCCTTATTGGATCAGGTTGAAAATCTGTCATTCTGATACGTTGTTTCCATCAGAGATCCAGTGACTGATTCTTTCAAGACAAGCATTCAAGTAATTAACTTCATTATGCAGATAATATTTGGAGAGAGGGTGACTATTTTTTCCAAATGTTCTTTAATTCTCTGGCAAGTTGATACAGCGTATTCTACTCTTTTACTTACCTAGTCTTAATTCTGGTCCTTTGTTCTGCAAGTGGTCTAAATCTGCCAGGCTGTTTGTCTGCAGGATTTGGCCCAAAAAGTATTGAGGTCAGGCAGTAGCTTGGAAAAAAGCTGCAAGTGCTGTTTCTGTCTCTTTGTGTATGTGTCTGGAAACCTTTTGTCTGTCCTGTTTTTCTGTCTCAGACCTAAGATTTTTTTAATATAAACTCTAATTGAATTTTTTATTTTAGAACCAAAATAGTAAAGGGCTGAAGATGTTTCTGGCTGAGAGAAAGTGTTTTGTTTTCACTATTTTTTCTTTTTCCATATTAGTAAAAATTCTTTAGTTTTAGTAAGTGCAATTCAGCTACACTCTGGTTGATATAATAATGAAGAACTAGGTTTTGAAAATTTTTTCTTCACAAGACCTGAGTAGATACACAGATCAGTCCTGGAATTCATCTAAAAAGAAGGTACTTTTTTCAGTTAGAGGGAAGAAGATTCAGAACTTACGCAAAGCCTCTGCTTTTCAGAGTGGTTTGTTCAGAGTATACTTATTTGATACTGTTTTCATTAATGAAAATACTGAATAACTGTTAGTTTAAACGATATCTTTAGCGACCTACACAAACTAGGTACCTGCGCGTGTTCACCATGCACTCTGTCTCGCTTGCGTTTTGTTACGAGGTACATTAAAATTCACATTTAAATTTCAAATGAGATAAATAAACCATTTCTTTCAGATAAATAGCTGATTTTGTTCTTCTCATGTTATATTAATATTAGTGTTACGGAGTCTTCTGTACCCTGGCTTTACATCCTGACTATCTGATAATTGGGTTGGCAGAGTATACCTGGGGTCATCTTGTTTAGCTTATCTGCACAAGAGAAAGAGTGGCAAATAAGGGTAAGCAGCAATAAAATAGTGAAAAAAAATTGAAAGGAAGATTTAATCTTTGACCAATTTGAAACATATCCTAGAGAATCCATGGAGAAAAAGATAAAGTGTGACTATGAGTAAGTTAACTAAACATATTACAGTGTGTGAGAGCAAATGGAGTTAGTCCATTGTACATGTTTAATTTCCTATTAGTCTCTGGCGTTTACTACTCCAGTCTGAGTTGGGGCATCTGTAAATTCAGTTAAATACAGTGCATTGTCTAAACATATCACAGCTCCAATCAGTCACCCGGGCTGCTGATAAGAAGCCTCTTGTATTATTGAATCTACAATAGGGAGGCTCTGCAGGCACAAAGATAACAGCTAGGTATTTCACTTTAAAGATGAGAAAAAACAGCTACTCGCCTTTGCTGCTACAGCTCTGACATTTATTACTACTCCCTGATTTGTTTTATACTACTGATGTGAATTTGGTTTCAGGTGCTTTATATCTCTTCTTATTCCTAACTTAAGACCTCTATCTGGAAACAGTAAGGAAAAGCAAGTAAACCAAAATCAACTTTCATGGTATTACATAGATAGCAACAACTTGAGCACTTTTAAATGCTTTTTAATCTCTAAAGGATGAGACAGAAGCTTTTGTTTATTCTTTCACTGTTTTTTTCCTTTGAATTAAAGGAATTTCAGTGATGTTGCTTCAGAAATGCATCGATTCTAGAGGAAATGTGAATCTGACCCTAATACTGGGACGGGGGGCGGGGCGTGTTAGACTTTTCCAGTGTTTTAATAGGTAAAAAATGAGGCATTTTTTGTGATCTTTTCATAGGGCCCTTGACTTTGAAAGAAAATAATAAGCAAGTTTTATCAGCATATATCAAGGCGGATAGAAGTACTACAGCGGGATGTCCAGAGTAGGTTATGTACAGAAAGACACTGTGGATAAATATGGGATTGGCAGTGACCGTCTTTCAGGGTCCTTTATGTTTCTCAATTCAACAGTATCTCTTTAGTTATGAAATTTTGGCAAACTTCAGGTGTTTAGTGTAATATTTCCTCTGCCCAAATATACTACTCAAGCTGATTTTATTTTATTTTTTTAAGTTTTGGCTATTGTCAAGAATAAGACTTAGTAAAAATGTAAAAAAAAAAAATATTAAGAGCTTTTTTATAAAACCTCATGCTTCAATGCGAAGAACCAGGATTATGTAGGGACTGGTGTTTGTCAAATCTTGTGCCTGTTGCTTTCCGCAGAGAACTTAGTTCAACTTTGGCCAACATTGTTGGCCAATTTAAAGTGACTTTGAGAATATGTTGTTTAGTGAGTATAAACTCATATACCTTATTTCCCATAGCATATATATGCCAAGGATATATATACACACAACAGGTCTATATATAGTAGAGAGTATCTGCATATATCATATCATATATTTTGTAACATTTATATATTGTTTATATATTTATGTATTGTTTATATATTTATATATTGTTTATTTACTCGTAAGCTATTTAAAATTCAACAGTCCTGATCCTGAAATGTTCATGGCATGTGGTTTCCCATTGTTTCTGTCTCCTAGAAATATGCCCATTTTATACTATAGTTAATATATTTGATATTCATTGGTGATTTTATAGGTTTTATTTCTGGTTTGATAGATTTCTGAGAGACTAGAATTAATTGTTCAGTAACTTTGCAATAGAAGGTTCATAGCTTCTCAGACATTCATCATTTATTTCCTAAGGCTTCTTTTGTTGTACCTGTATGTTGAATTACAGCTGTATTTCTTGAAGTAGCTTACATGAGTTTGTTTTGTCTGAGCTCTCAGTTATAACTAAGTTTTACTTCTGCTGCTGAGTAATAGCTGCATAAAGTTCAGTTTACTACTTGATGCTACACAAATAAAATTTCTAAAGGCAATACCCCAAAGATCAAAATAACACCAAACCCCTCAGCAAGGTCCCTAGTAAACGCAAAACCAAAACAAATGAAGAAAACGCTAAGATTCACTTCTGTCTTGAACCAAGGCATTGCAGTTATTGTGTAGATGCAGGTTCAGAAGCAAGGTAGTGCTCTGTTCTGCTATGTGGAAAACGGGTCTGATTAAGCATTCAGCATCTTGTCTCTTTGACTGCTAGTAGCACAGTTCCTGGTAGCAAATATATCATGGCTTTCTATGCAACTGAGATTTAGCAAAAATACAGCAAATTTAAGGCTCTTTTTAACTTTCTGCATAAGCTTAGATCCTTTTTGTGTTCAACTGAATGCAATTAAAAGGCACTCTTGAATTGATCTGTATGATTCAAGAATGTCAACTGATAGGCTTCTGAAGGAATACCATATAGTCATCTGCTGTAGAGAGACAGTTGCAGTAATACTTATCCTGGAGGACAGAAAGGATAATGAAGCACTCATTTGTAGCAGGACACAAAAATGTAGAAAAGCCTTTTCCTGGGCATTTTAAAATTAAAGGTATGTGGTATTGCAGTTTTTCCCCCCCTTGCTTCAGAAGAAAATGCTTGAAATTATTGCAAGATTTTTTTGGTTTGTACCGCAGATTATTTGCAAAGCTGGTGTTCATTCGTGTTTGTAAGATCACAGTACTGGGCTTTATTGTTTCTGATATAGTGAGCATCAAAGGTATGGCTAACATGGCAGGCTAGCACATCTGCTCATAGCATTAAAGGTACACCTAATGTAAGAGTGAAGCTTTATGCAGCCAAAGATAGACCTAAGAAGAAGAAAGCAGCTAAAGGAGATGGCAGGTAGGAAAACTGCAAAGGGGAAAGAGCTACCAGTTGATAACAAAAAGAAGGTCAAAAATGGTGATTAGGCTGCAAAAAACAATATGTGCATACATACTGGAATATAAAATTGCTCCCAGTAGACAAAAATTCATGGTGTTCCCATGCCTTTAGAAAAACCTCTTCATTTTGTAGAAAAAACGTAAATCACTTCTATACATGGATATGGCCTCTAGTGCACAGTGATAGGGATCAGCAGGGATGTCTATACTAGTGAGATCTGCAGGGACCAATGAGAGATTGCATTTACGCTAATCAAAGCTTGAAATTACCAGGGAAAGCCAAGGGGGATATTAATTTCATGAGAACTAGTGAAAGCCAAATTTCTGAATGGCTAGAATTTGGAGAGGTAAAAAGCATCATGAATTGAGAGTGACCTGATGTGAAATACTCCAATCTAGCAAAGCCAAAGTTGATTAGAACACTGTTTTATTCTAAAACACAATCATTTTCAACTTCTTAGTGAGGATTAGTAATATTGAAATATATTTTCCATTACAGTTTTCTTGGTATTTACAACAGACAGCTATCAGAACAAATCTAGAGTTTGTAGGAGAAATACTTCTGTAAAGTTTCATCGGTGTAAATATTCAATCTTGTAATGACTATGCTAGTTTCGGTGTATTTTCAGCTCAACTGTTGTTATTCCTTTAATGTAGGTCTTTGTATTAGAAGGGACTAGTTGTACTTCAGTTTAATTTGGTGTTGTCTTAAATGGAAACCTAGGTTCAGAAAAAAAATAACGGAAATTAAATATTGCAGTTCTTGCCCAGCCCATTTGGAGTCTGTCCACATCACCAAACCAGCATCCAGATTGGCATAGCGTGAAATATCAGCATCATGTGTGCCAGGATTTCATTATCCAGCGTGTTACAGGTTGGTTGCAAATGTATGTCAGGGTTGTTTGGAAAGCTTGTGAAATGTCTGTCTGGACTGGCCTCCAGTTTCTCTTGTCAGGTAACTCCTAAATTTTCAGAAACATCTGCATATTTGGCCTTGCTACTGGAGTTGTCCCTGGCTCAAAGCAATGGAATGGGACAGTTTCTTACCAGAGGGTCAGAAAAATGAGACACATGTGTGTCACATAGATACACACTGAGGCCTAATCCAAAAAAAACCCATACTGCTCTACCACTCACTTCTATGCGGTTACTCCACATGGTTACCAAGCTGACTGTGAAAACCTTGATGCAAGTGTTGAACCTTCAGTAAAGTCAAACTGGTAAGTAGAAGCTTCTTTAGCATCTTCCTTGCCATGGTGAAGTGGAATAGTATCAGTATGTGTGCTTGGGCCCAATTCCAAGGTGAATGTTATGCGTTACAATTTTTAATTGAACATTTCATATGGCATCAGTAAATTTGTAATTAAAATGCAATGTTATTAATTTGTCAATATAAACTGTGACTACTTTTTACTAGTTGACAAGCACCGTAACCTGGAAAATATGTAGAATAATCACAGTTTTTAAGAGACATTTTTGTGAGAACAAAGTTAATTGTAGGAGTACAAGAAGAAAAGAAAAAACAACTTTTGTTTTTCCTTTTATAAGCAAATTAAGGGTTTGATGGGTTAGACCTCTCTTCTCTTACAAGACAGTATATGTGATCTGAATAACCAATGTTTCTTCAGTTAATATAGCTGACTTTTTTAAGCCCAAGATCTTTCTCTTCCCTAGTAGACAGCCTGTAACTAGGTATTAGCAGTTTTGGGAAGGTTAAATTGCTCTTGCATAGATTAGGATTTGTTAACAGATGTGGTTATTGGTACTGTGTGCTTTCCTAATCCCTCTTCAGTATTGGTGCATCTCCAACCCTACCAGTTTAATTAACATTGAAATTCTTATATTATTTTGGTGTGCTGATTACAGGCAAAGACTAAGTGGAAGTCAGTTTGGCATCCCAAGAGACTTCAGTGTTAACAATGCAGAAAGGTTTTTTTTTTTTTCCCTTTTCTCCCCCTTCATGAACTCCAGATAAGCAGTAGGCCCCAGTTAGATTTCATTACTATCACGCACTCTTCATGGTCATCTTTTAATATTTGAAAGGATCATTTGTTAACTGGAAATGGTCAATTTTTTTTTCTTTGGCTTTTGAAATATAATTTTCAATTTTTAATTTGATTCATTTAGATGAAATCATTAATCAGGGTTGAAACTGAGTTAATTTTCTGGAAAATAAATGAGGTTGTTAGAGTGAACGTTATTAAGTGGGCTCTTTGCAAGAAAGGGATAATAGCTGAAAATATGGAAGACTTTGAGAACTGTAGCAGTTGAGGGATAAAAAACAGAGGGTTTTTTTTTTCTAGCTAAGTGCAGTAATTTTTTAAAGGAAGCTAGGCATAGGAGAGAGATTTCAGAACTATCATTATTAAAGAGTTATAGAAAAAATACTCTTACTAAATACATAGGTGATTTAAAATGCTACAGAGCTGGAATATAGGTAGTGGTTTTTAAAAACGCTCTTACCTTTTTACAAGCAATGTGTTTCTCCTAAAGCTTAGTATTTGCTATTCCAAGCAATGTCCACTTGATTTTTGAGACAGAGAAACATTATTCTTAGTAATTCAGCAGAGGTACAGCCATCCAGGTAGAAAGCTTCAGTAGACAGGGAGTGCAGGCCACTAAGGCATTTTTTTTCAGTCTGACCCAAATTCAGCTACTGGCCTTGAGAGGGTTCTGTTTGCGTATTCTCTGGAGTTTACCGCATGATACAAAGTGATTAAGATAGCCAGCAAAATCTCTTATCAACACAAACCAAGAAAAAGGGATTGGACTAGACAGGCAACATCCTAGATTTACCATTCAAGTTTATTTCAGTTAACTACAAAATCTGTTTTGCATTGTTTCCTAATGTCATCTACTTTCTGCTATTCTCCTATTTAAAACAGTGCCTTTTTTTTTTTTTTTTTTTCCTCCCCGGAAGATAGGCCACCCTTCTCTGTTCTGACAGGAAGGAATTTTTTCCCTTCAAGCGTTCCAGTCTTTGCTCAAGACTTATCACAACACTAAGCACTTAGTGGCCTTAGGTCAAAATTTTTGTTGGAGCACTACAACTCTATTTAGGTTTTCTTTCATGCCCATGTTGTCGTTAAGGACCATTTCAAAGTCCATTACTGTGAATGAATGGTAGAAATTGTAGGTGTTCCTTTGTAGGTGTTTTTTAACTGTCCTGTCCAACAAGATGTTAAATACTCTCAGCTGCCTTTAGCTGCAGAGGGAAACAGGAGTGCGTGCCATGTTAAAAAGAATTCTCAAGTGGAGACGGGTGGAAAAGTTTCTGCAGTGGAGCAGAAAGTCACTTGGAAATGAAAATTATTCTGGACTGTAGCTGCTTTCCTTTTGTGATGTACCTTTCCATGATAAAAGAAGAGAGAGAGTGATAATCTAACTTGGATTAAGCATGAAATACTTTTCTTTTAAAAATTTACATCTCAAGGAGCAAGTGAGTTCAGTTTTCCTTTCCCTTTAAAAAGAGACAAACAGCAACAACCAAATCTGAACCCTGGCAGACACGAAAGCTGAGTTTGTACATCCTCTCTGCTAACAGCATTAACTAAAGAGATGGTAACTACAGGCTTTTAAGTGTCCAAAATAGTATTTGAAAGACGGTTATTTTGAGATAGATCAGAACAAGTGTTGATGTACAAATTCATTTTCAGTTACGTCAAAGTGATGTAACGAATCACAGTAATGTAACATCCTCAAGTGAATAGAGTATAGCATGTTAATCCAAAATGGCAGTTGCGCGGTATAAATATTCTTAGGCAATGCTAACAAGTTTTGAGCTACATGAAGCAAGTACCTCTTCTTGGAGTGGCAAAAGTACGTCTCTTCTGGAGTAAGAGAAGGTCCCAAGGTCCCTCCACATGATTAAGATCAGTCACTTGTCATCAATTAGTCAATTGCAATTAGTTACTACTAAAGGTTTTTGTATCCAGCCTGCATTATAGACCCTACGTGCTAATAGGAACAGATTAATGGCTCGGCCAGCGAGGCCAGAGGCCCCAGTTCTTAATAATGTAAGTTATTATTAAGAATAGTAGGTTTATGATAGTATTATGTAGGTGCTAGGAGAGTATGAAGGGGCCTTGCTAAGTCTCAGGAACCTAGTCTTGTACCTTTGAAGTTAATAGGGTTTAAAAACTGCTCTAAGTAGCAGAAGCAGGATCAGGCCAATGCTGTGCCATGAACTCGTTTTCAGATCTATCCTACGTACACACCTTTGGGTTTAATGGTACTGTTTTCAATATGAAGTGTATTTTGCTACGCAGAAGCTATTTCTCGTAGGATATATTTACAGAACTTATTAAAAATCACTCAAATTTTAAATTAGGTTTTAACATATTCATATTGAGAAAACATTTGTTGTTTCTGCATGCCTTTTCATTTTGCTGCTTGATTTGGTTATAACGATGGCTGCTTTTCTGACAACTCTACAAAATGTTTGCAGAGTCATGGTCCCCCCCACAGTCAGAGTCATGTCAGACTCTTACACTCAAAACTGAGTAAGGTGCCGAAGTCTCGAGCATTTACATAAAGTTGTTTCCGAACCAATCTGTTTCCAGGACTTTGCTGCATTTGATACTCATGAATATCAAATAGCTTGTGGTGGGGTAAGGCATCAGGGAGCATGAAGATGGGATTGTGGCAAAAAGATGACAAGGATCGCCTAGTTGGGTGTGTAGAGAAGGACCTGCTTGTCAAGCTGATCATGTGTGGCGTGGTTACTAAATAGCGCTTTGCTACTTGCTTGGAGGCAATTTCTAACAGGTGACTTGGCTACTGGCTGTGATTTCAGAAGTTGGTTCTTTTGAATGTGATCAAACGGTCTCCCAAGCCCCCTTTTCTGTTTCTGTGATGTAAGGAGCCCTTCACTGTCTGGCTTCCTTTTCATGTTTTCTTCAGTGTTCAGTCCTGTCCAGCTTCATATTTTCTTGTAGTGTTTTGTGGTATCTTTGGACACAGCCCCTTCTAATCCTTTCTTTCTTCAGGAAGTTTCTTAGAGTGAAGGTTGCATTGCATTTCTTCTTTAAAAATATGTTAACAGAAACTTGCTGTAATTTCAGCATGGAGACTCTGCGCTCCAATACCCATTTGCAGTTTCTGGGAACCTTTGGTTTTTGTCTTATGACAGTGTTAAAAAAGTCAAGACTTCATCACGTACTTATTCACTTCAGAAGTCTTTCCAGTTGGGAAAAGATGTTTTGCTTCCCTCCATTATGTTATTGTCTCTGTTTTCAAACTATGCCATTAAAACTCTTTAACAATGAGGAACTTGCTATCTAGAACTGCCCAAAACTTGCGATGTACAGCAGTGGACAGCTATTGAGCTTCTGAAGATGATGAATCTAGAAATAGTAACAGCAGTGGTAATAAGTTGGTAAAAGTAGATTTCCAGTATCTTGAAGAACGACACCATGTAGAGAGCACCTTGAGGGAAACCTCCATATCTAAAACTCCTCAAGGATTCTTGCAATATGACCACTCCTTACTCCCACATATTTTCACATAAAACCTATGCTTCTGGTAGGTTTTAGCTGCAGACATCTGTATTAGTTCAGCCTTCACCTTGAGCTGAACAAGATGTTCTGCTTCTTGGGTACATTCCTGATGTGGACAGATAAATAATATGAGACCAGCATATCATTTTTATTTGAGTGGACTTTGAACCAGATGTTATATAGTAGGAATACCTGTGCCCTGAGCCACTGCTCACTTGGTTCTCCACCTGGCCAACTACAGCTGATATGGAAGCAAACAAGTCTATGGGGCCGGATGGGATT
>NW_009620253.1:0-601 GCF_000690535.1 Cariama cristata
ACCGTGGGTCAAGAGGCTGCCGTGTGCTCTTCGCCCCAGCCGGGTAATGCCGGTCTCCCACCGCGACCATCTCTTCGGGTGGTCCTTCTGAAGGAGCAGAGGTGGCCCAGACCCCCGATACACACATAGCAAAGCCTGCGTACGAGGAGGACAAACCTCTGCCGCTGTCCTAGGGGCCACCCAGTAACACGGCTTTGGGGCGGCTACCTCTTCTTCAAGGGTGCCCTCAGTCCCAGGCAGGTTATGGGGGGGGGGGGGGTGGGCACGCAAACAAACAATCTCATCCATTGACTCCCCAGATGCCTGTCCATGGCAGGCCAGAGGACAGCAGGGGGGCGGCACCCGCTGTACCACCATCCCAGCAGGCTGAGCATGACTTGTGAGCCAGAGTTAGGCCTGATCTAAATCGCACTGCAACAGAAACCTGTTCCCTCTGGTTCAGTGCAGAGAAGCACCAGATTATCACCTCCTTCCAGCCTTGCCCTTGCCTTCCCTCATTTCTCCTGTGGCTGCAACCAACCAGCTCCTTCAGGCTGAGCACACGCTTTGCATTCCTTCCTATTTTCCTCACTCTCTTCTGAATTGCCCCCCAATTTTCTCC
>NW_009620253.1:677-5725 GCF_000690535.1 Cariama cristata
CTGAGTGACCACTGCTCCTTCTACTGCCACAGACCAAGCTTTGTTAGCTTATTTAGCAGCCCTCTGGCACGGCTGACTTGGGTTCAGCTGCAGCTCCACAAGGCCTCCTGGGCCAGGCAGTGCAGGACAGCTGC
Organism: Cariama cristata; assembly: GCF_000690535.1. NCBI lineage: Eukaryota > Metazoa > Chordata > Aves > Cariamiformes > Cariamidae > Cariama > Cariama cristata. Next base: position 812 of record NW_009620253.1, read on the forward strand.
CTGAGCACCCACCGCCTTGGCCCCTTTGCACAGCTGGTCATTCATCCCTGCATGGCCCCCTCCCCAGTTGGCTCCTTTTGCCTGGGACAGCGTCCCCCAGCAGCCATGAGTGCTGGGAAACCCAGTCCCACCAACACTTACCTCCCAGACCAGACTGGTGCTCTCCTCTGCCAAACTTAGTCAACAACTGCCTACTCTGTCACCCTGGTTAGTAAAGACAATATGAGCAGAGCCAGCACAGCCCCAACAAGACCCATCCTGTCACTGCCAGAACAGGACAGCAGAAACCTCTGACAACTAGGTGAGAGGCAGCCAACCCTCCTCAAGAGCTCAGCAGAGCACTCAGCTATCAATCCTGCCTGAGGACCTGTGCAGGTGTTTGGGATGAAGCTAGTGCAATTTATTCCACCTGGGAAAGCTTCTTCTGGCAGGTTGCTGCTCCCTGCATATGACCCACACACTGCAGCATGAGCAGCAGACACATGCCATGGAGGACGCAACACAGTCCCCACCAGCAGCCCCCTGCTGAAAGTTGCCAGGCTCTTTGCAGTTTAATTATTGCATGTTGAGAGGGGCTGGGTGAGAAACCTTGGGAATACTCCCAACTCTCAGGGCCTTTGGGCTAGGGCAGACAAGGCAGATACTCCATGCAGGTAACTTATGGAAAGTCCAAGTGATGGGGGGATGAAACTGGATTGGCAGTTCAAACTTACATCCTTAGCACTGGTTAACTGTCGTGTAACTCATTCCTGGCCTGGGGAACTCATCCTGCCAGTTCCGGTCATGCCTGGGGCAAACTTTAGTGATGAGACACACTGGGATCAGGGACCTCCAGAGCAAAACCTTGAGCATCTTTGACACTTGCTGCAGGAGTATCCCTTTCCCCCTCCCTCAGGTGTCAACTGCTGACATTTCAGTGCTGGTTTTCCCCTAGTCCATGGCTGAGACTCACCTTAGCACTCATGTGCTGAAGAGGAGAGACCCTGTCCCCAAGGGTGAAAGAAATGTCCATGACAGATCCAGCAGCACCAGGAGAAGAGCTGCGTCCCTGCACCTGAGCTCCTGAGAGCCAGCCGTGAGCCTCAGGGGGGAAATGCAGAACAAGGACTCCTCACACCTTTGGAAACCAAGGCAGGGACCCTCTGGGCATCAAAGAGCTGCCCTAGTCCTACCCCAGCATGTCCTGGGCTCTCTCCATTGATTTTTGGGGGGGTGGTGCCCGCCAAGCCCTAGAGAGCAGAGAGGCAGATTCCTCAGGAGCTGCAAACAATTCACCACTTTTCTGTCTTTGTCCACTGGTTTTCTCTAACCAAACCATTGTTTAGATGAAGATCATTTGTTCACAGTGCAATTACATCAACTAAACCTGCACAGTTCTATGCTGCACAGTACTTGCTTTCCTCTGCTCATTCCTGACCAGGTCATTCCAAATAATCCATGAAAGTCCCATTTTATGGTAGGAAAAGAAGATAAGAAAGGCTAAAGGGGCCATTTGAAAAGCCAGAGGCTGGCATAAGTTTTGAGATTAGATGCTACATGTGCTTGATATGCAAGGATGAGCCAATCACCTGGTTGAGCCACCTCTTTAAGGATAAACTTGACTCATTGAGAAAGAGGTGAAGGAGGATTCAGGGCCCTACAAGTCACTGGCAACCTTGCGTGTTTGCACACCAGCTAGCTGTTACCTGTGTTCCAGCACTTTCCAGACTCATTCTACCCCAGCATTGAGGCATGTTAGCTGGGATCCTGGGGTCCCTGGGGGGTGCTCTCAGCATATTGCAGAAGCTGTGGTCAGGTGAGGACATCCTTGGGAGGACGACATTCCAGTCTCCCCCTAGCTTTGAGAGGTGCCATCATGAGGGGCATCCATCCCCCAGAGCTGCACAGCCCGGTGTCACACGTGCAACTGAAGCTTTGCTGGTGCAGGACAGGGTAAGTTTGCCTGGATTCTCCCTGTGTGTTACTTTTTCTGTTCAGGGAGGCTCTTCAAGTTTTCGGGTTGCTAATCTTTATATGTAATTCCTTTTGCAGAGTTGTTATTCCCAAGGCACAGCACAGAGCCAGCAGACTATTAAAAAGCAGAATGGCACAAGGGACAAACAAAGCAAAACCTCAGAGCTAAGGAGTCCCCAGTGCCAAGCAGAACCCGACAGTCACTCCGCATCTTTCCTGTGCTATTATTTCTACATCTACAGTTTTCTTTCCTCACAGTAGCATGATGTTGTGAGCACATACTCCACTGTTGCCCCCAGACCCTTATCTTCAGAACTGCTGTCTCACCAGGTTACTCTCCCAGTGTAGGTTTGGGCAGTTGACTCTTCTCCTCAAGCTAGAACTTTGTACTTGTCCAGTGAATTGCATCCTGTTTGTTTCAGTCCATGTATCCCATTTGCCAAGATCTTATTGGAAATCTAAGCAGGGTGATCTCCAACACATTTTCCACTCTTCTTAGTCGAGTGCAGTCTGCAGAAGTAGGAAGCTTGATCTGTCTTCTATCACATGTATCAGCAAGAAAATTCAGAGCAGCTGTACTGCAGGCATGGATCCCAGAGCCGTTCCAGCAACCCTCAGACTGAAAGTGGGTGCTCTTAGTCCACTTTCCCAAAACCTCCACAACCATCCTCATCTACCTAAAATTAGGAGGGTAAGAACAGTTGTGATAATGTCATGAGACTCTATACCAAAAACCCCATACAATTCTGCTACTTCGCCCTTCCCTTTCTTTCTTTTCTCAAAGACTCGTGAATAAAATCTCCTGGCATTATCAACTAGAGAAGGTTGAAGTCACTTCTGTGTCAACTCGGGTTGTTCTTGACGTTTATACCTGAATTCTCTGCAAACATGATCCCCTGAAACACAGTTCGGATGAAGCAAAATGCGTACCTTTCAGAACACACTGAATGCCTACCGTGTGAATGTGTGAATGCACGTGGGGGTCGATCCTCTGCTGCAGCACTCCAGTGCTATGAGGGTCAGGCTTTGTAAGAGGCCTTTGTAGACTGACTTTTTTAATGAGAGTCAGCACTGTCACAGGACTTAAGAGACAAAAGGAGGACACTTTAAAAATGTAATAAAAAAACCCCTAAGAGTAGGTATTGGGCTGCAGAGTCCCTTCAGTGTTACCTGCCCAGGATTTTACACTTGCAACAGATCTCTCCCCCTATTAACACCCCAAACATAAACACCAGGTTAAAGCGGGGCATTTTACCCACCAAAACTAACATGAACCCAGAGGTCTGCAGCTCTTTCCTTTAAGTGAGGAAGTAGATGTGGAAAGGGAAGAGTGTGTTTCCAGCTCCATTCTTTAAAGGAGACAGGGTAGACAGGTTCATTAAAGATCTGGAAAGGCAGCAAAACCAGGCAGGCAGGTAAGGCCTTCATTCCCAGCAAGCAGAGCTAAAAATATTCCTGGGCAGAAACCTAACAGCTTGTAGCACCTCTCTCCTTCAAGACTTCGAATGTCCTTTCCTTGGCCAGCCACACACACTGCTGCAGCCCATCACACGTCACGCTGGGGAGGCACTCTGCCCAGCTGGGAATCCTGAAGGATTTTTCAGTTGTGAATGGACTTGGACAAAGGACATAAGTACCACCCTCATTTTATAGACAAAAAAAATGCTGCTCACAAGATATAGCTCTTCACTGGGAGAAGCAAAGAAGGCAAGGAGGAAAAGCAAGGCTGGCTTCTGGGGGAATACAAAGACAGCTCCCTGCTCTAGTCCTGTTGCCCAAGAGGGAAGAAAGCATTCACCTTAAAGGAGACTGAGGTATGGATGTAGGCAAAGTTGGGGGTGGCAGACAGGGTGAGGCACACCCCATCTTTGACCTCTTCCTTTGCGTGCCACTGCTAAGCCTAGAGTAGGGAAGGTTGGGACGAGGGTCCAGCAAGTTTCCCCTTCGTCCTTCCTGCTTCTCATACCAGCAGCACGTATGTGTTCTCAGAGCAGGCCCCGCCCCCGCCCCGTTTCTCCCTACCAGGGTGTGCCAGCTTCCCCTAACGGGAGTTTATCAGAAGGAGAAGAAATAGCTGGGATTCAGCTAGCAGCTCAGAAGGGAGATGTCTCCCTGATCTCTAGAATCCAGGTTATTTTTAACTTCGGGAAACCATTTTTGTTCTCTCTCGTGTTGGGCACCCCCCAAATGCCCGGGCTGCTATTACAGGAGGGAGACAGGGTAGAAAGCAACGGTGCAGAGGACACACACAAAGAGGAAACAGAGTGGCATGGGACACCATGCTCTGCTCAACAGGAGGAGCAGCAAACTGACCTTGGATGTGCCCTCATCCTTTCCCAGTGCTGCAATTTGCCCCCTTGCTGACTATGTGGCAATCCGTCCCCAGGGCCACGCTTACAGCCCCGTGGCATCACCTCTCTCCCCGCACAGATGGAGACTCACCCTTAGAGGCAGCTGGCATCTTAGATGTCTTTAAACCTGGGTGACACCACGGAGCAGGAGATAGCGTGGCACTACCCACCTAGGCTGGGTCAGAAGATCTGGCACCAGGAGGTGGCATTTCCCCAGGTCCCTGCTCGGCACTTGCACGGTGCGGGCAGCAGGGGATGCTTGAGAGGATGGTCTCAGCCTGAAAAGAAGGGGCAGGAGGTGTGGGCTGCAGGTGTGGGAAGGAAGGCACAGAAGGCCTGGAGGAGGAGAAAGGACAGCTGACACGATCGGAGCAAACCGCAACCCGAAGAAGGGAGGCTGTAGAACTGCAGAGGGTGCCCAGCAAACGCAGGCTGGGCAGGGTGGGGAAGGGTGCTCAGTCCGCCTCCTGGCCCCCGGCCCTGCCGTATCTGATGTGGGTAGAAAGACACCAGAGAGCACCAGTGCTGAAGAGAGGGTGGCGACACAAAGACCTCTGTGTTCCTCGGCTCCTCATCCCTTCCTCCCCCTCCTCTCCCAATTTATTTACCC
>NW_009620254.1:0-29670 GCF_000690535.1 Cariama cristata
AAGGCGGTCAGGAGGGGCTGGCTATAGCGCAGCCTTGCACGGCCAAGGCACTTCAGCTCCAGGCCGAGCCCGGTCACTTTCTCTTGGCTAATAAGCTCTGCGTGTCTTCGTGTAGTGCTAAAGAGGCTTCTCCAGGGCTGTATTTCTCAAGCCTGAGAGGTCAGTGTGACGGTCCCGAGTCGTTTCAGATTCAGTTTGGATCCTTTAAGGCCAAGCTGAATAGAAACTGACTTAAGAGAAGCCAGGACAGTTTCCAGGGGATTTGTTATGCTTCATGAAATTATGTAGCCACATTTGATCTGGTTGTTCACCTGAATGCATGGATTCCCCCCTTACATATAATTAGCACAGGTAGGTTCTGAGAGCAAGTGGTTTTCTTGGATCATGGGTTTGGCAGATCTGTGCCAAGACAGAGCTAAAATGTCTTGCTGAGCTCCAGCTGACTTGCACAGCATCACTGAAAAGAGTCAGCAGTCCTTGGTGAATGAGCCAAGGCTCGTTACTGTCTCACTTCTTTTTAAAGGTGTTTCTGTCTGTTAATTTTGTTTTCTGAGTAGTAGTTTAGTGCCAGTAACTGTGTTCTGCCTGATGGGATGTTACTTTGAGCAACAAATTATTTTGTAATTTTAACACTAAAGTCACATGTTTTGTGAACTCATTAAAAGTGAAAAAACAGCAGAGCATAAATAACTTATTTGTGTATCACAAAAGCATATGAAGTCATATCATGTTTTTTTCTTTGCTTTTTAATATTCTTTAATGTGTTCTCTTGTCATCCATTAACATCCATCCTTCTGTTTGGTAGGACTGGTGCCTTTATGTATCTCTGCAGATGTATCTCTTTCATGTCTTATATATCTTTAGCCTGTGGCTAACAGATGTGCATGTCTTGGTGAAAATCCCTTCAGATAGTAGATTTAAGATGATGCTGGTTGATCATGCAGGGTTTTTTGGCATTGGTTAACCATCTTAAACTCTTGGTATAGTGGTTTGGGATTGCAGGGTCTCCAGCTCCTATCCAGCAGCGTTGATCGCAGTGAATGCTGACAAGGTGTCTGCATGGCTGTGGCTTGTTGGAGTCCCTTTCACTCCTTTGCCACAGAAGAATTGAGAGGAGTGATTTTGGGCATCAGGTAGTTCATTTTTTAGGACATGCCAGTAGTACGTGAGTTCCTGCAGTTTCTAAGTGGGAGCTCGTGGAAACTTCTGCATTTGTTTGAGCTTTTTTTAATTGCACTTTGTTTACATAAGGGTAAAGCTGTCAGCCTTGTGCTACTCAGGGAAACATTAACCCTAGCCCTTCAGAAGGTTTTGCTGGCCAGCTGGAGCTTTGCGCAGGTCAGTCCCAAAGGACTGTGCTGCAGTATTGACAGTGCTGTGCCTGTACTAGAGAACTGAACAGGGTCATGACGAGGGCTGCAGCGTTCAAGTTGTGTGGACTTCATCAGTATTTAATTATCGACACCACCCTCGGTGTGCTATGGTACGTGTCAGCCAGCATTTCTGGTGATGACACCTAGGTATGGTTTGGGCAATAATGGAAGGATCATTCCCAGTAGGCTGTCATTTTTGGCTGTCCTTTTTCAGGAGGGGAAGGAGTTTAGTTACAAGACTGTACCACTTGCATTAAGGCTAGGAGACAGGTCCTGGCCAGTTTTATTTACTTTACAAATGTAGCTTCATGCTCTTTTTAGAGTCTGTGCATCATCTTTCAAGCATGTTGGAAAATACTCTATTTTGAAAATCTGAATAGATTCTGTCAAGTCTGTCAATTAAAAAGCTCCTTAAGTTTTGAGGATCATGAGCTGGGTGATAGCTGGTGTTCTGTAGTGGGACCTGTGACTGCTTCTACAGTTCCAGGAACAAAGTAGCTTGTGGTGAATGCTTTCACTGTAAGTTGTAGTTATGACCGTTTTTATCTCTTGATTCTGTAGTAGTTAAAATGACGACAGCAGCAAGGCCAACGTTTGAACCTGCAAGAGGAGGAAGAGGAAAAGGTGAAGGAGACTTAAGTCAGCTATCCAAACAATATTCCAGCAGAGACCTTCCTTCTCATACTAAAATCAAATACAGGTTAGTCTTTGGGTTTTTTGGTCTTGCAGCAAAACAGGCTGGGAAATATTTATTTATTTATTTATTGTGAGCAGTACTCTGAAATTTTCACAGTAGATGTTGATGTGCTTGACACTGAGCAGACACCAGAGATTGTGCAGCAGTGCTGAATGAGTGGGCTGAAAGTGTAAGTCTCAAAAGCAGACCCAGGAGATCAGATGTGTTGCAAGTAACTGGAGAGGTTTAATTTTAGTGGTATTTATTACTGCGTATGGAAGTGAATCATCAGAAGAATGTGAGCTTTGGAGACCAAGCACTTTGGGCAGTGGAGTGGAAAGAAAGTTGTCATTGGGACTGAGCCACAGCGGATGCTGTCACTTGCAGAGCAGAGGAGTCAAGTTGTGCACATCTTAAAAGCAGGAAAACCAGATGATGTGTTTGGCAAAGGACCACTTGGGAAGGGTGTTAAGAGGAGGCAGGGAAGTCATGGAATAGCACTCAGGCAGTAGTACGTGTTGGAAGAGGTGATGTTAAACACCGCAAGTGGTTCATGCAGGTCCTGGGAGAGGAAGTTGCTTTAATCGGTGAGAAGGATAATGGAGTCTTAGGAATATTTTCCTGTGTTTGAAATGCGTAATAAATCTTTGTTATCCTTTTGAAAGATGAAATGAAATCTGGAGTCAATGTGGTACAGATACCTAGAATTTAAATTAAATGTGTCAGCCTAAAAATGTTCTTTTTATCTGACATTACTCTTGTCAGTGAAATTACTGTTAAGGTTTTACATTTGCACTTTTTTGTGCAGATGTTTACCCTTTCACCTCTTCTCTCCTGCCCCTTTGGTTTTTAAGAATACATATGGATAAGGGAGTTGGAGTGTTTTGGAGAATACCAAAATCAACAGCACAAAAAGTGCTGTCAAATGCATTTTGCTATTATGGGAAAAATTGCTGGTGGTTTGTTTCTTTAAACAATACTGAGGTTTGGAACAGCAGTCTGTTGCTTTGAAAGAAATGGGGGGGACAAACACATACAGGAATACACAATGTATGTTTTAATAAATCCCTCCATGTGGCTGAGAGAGATGGAGGGCGCATTGAGTGTCTTCTGTTTTTTCTTCCAAATACCTAATACAGAGTTGTCTTTATTAAATTGCCAGGACTGCATCATTGCAGGAAAAGTTCAGTGGTTTAGTTCTACTCATGTTCGCTTGAATGACACAGGGTTTGGGGGGATTTTGCAGATATATCAGGAATTCCAAATTCAGGTTTTTAATTACAAAAGCAAATGAAATACTTCATCATAAAGACAGGCTGTGCTCACAAGGTATTTATAAGGGCTCAAGGCTGGGTTTCTTCCAGGCACTGGGTTATTTCCAGCACTGGGTTCACAGAAAGGTGAAAGGAATTGCTGCTTGTTTTTATTCATTAGTTCTTTTCAAGATTTTGACAGAAAATTCAGCATTTTCTAAGTGGAACGTAGTGTGACACAAATATAAATAGTGTGTTGCTTTTGGCCAGTGTGTGTTACATAAAAGAGGGAAAAACCTGTATTTGCAATGTGTTTCACTAAAGCTAGTGTTTTGCCGGTTCTCCCAACTTTTTTTTTTTTTTTCGTGGTCATGGGCGATTATCTGGTATGTCTCTTGGAGGGGAAAAGGTTTATGAAAGGTATGATCTAGCCTTGGTCTTACCTGCAAGCCTTAGAGACTGGGTTTGCAGCAGCTTTGGATGATAAAATGGTGAGGAAAGTTGACCATAACACTCATGAATATCTACTAGGACACTGGGCTTGGACTGCTGGAGAATAGGAGATGTAGACATAGCTACGAAAGGTAGATGCGCTCATCCTGCTTGTGTTGGAATTTATGTAGGGTCTTTTAATTCATTTGAGAGCCACTGGAAGGAGTGTGTGTGCCTGGCATTGCATGTCTGTGTGTGTGTGTGTGTGTAATGCATACAGAGATGGGGGCTGATGAAGAGAGAATAAACAAACATATGTCTACATGGTACCCAGTTCTTATTCTCTGTACTTACCTGTTCACCACAGCATTTGTTGGCCTCATTGAAAAAATTGCTCCCAGCTGCAGACTGTCAACTTCAGCTTTTTTATCCCCCCTCATGCTGTTTTAGACAGACCACTCAGGATGCTCCTGAAGAGGTGCGTAACCGTGATTTCAGAAGGGAGCTAGAGGAGAGAGAACGGGTCGCTGCAAGAGAAAAGAATAGAGACAGACCAACCAGAGGTAAAAACAAAGAAACAAAAATCTTAATACTTTTGTGTGGCATGGCTCTTGCACAAAATTTAGTGTTGTAAGAAATTTGCAGGTTGCAGACAGCATGTCATGAGAGTAGAATTTAGGGTATTGGTCTGATAGTTCAGAGCTGTTGACCTGCAAGGGAATGTCGGCTGGCTTTCCTGCTGCCTTCGTGCTAGCAGAAATCTAGGCCAGCCAGTAGAAGAGCATAGGCCATCGTGCAGGCCAGCTGATACAGTATGATTGTAATGAACTGGCAACAAGTTTGTACAGCTAATAAAAGGCGCTTTTTTTTTTGTACTTGGACAAGCGAGACCGGAAGGAGAAGGGGAATGACTCATCTTCTAGTGTTACATCACCAGTGTAACAATAAAAGCATTTTTAAAGCATGCGATTCTGTTCAGATACAGTGAAATGATAATTAAAATGAAAATCAAAAGGTTTTTTTGAGAAATACTCATTTTTAATATTAAACTTGACGGAAGTTAGGTACTTTAGGTTTAGGTGTGAAGTTATTACAGGGCTTTCAAATTCACAGACGAAAGCAGATGTGGTTTGGACCAGACTAGCCAACAGTAATGCTTTGGGGTGGTCCTCAGTGGGAACCCTCCAGTGGGATATACAGAATAAGGATATTTCTCCACAGCTTTTTTTTTTGCTGTTCTTTCTTCTTGACATAATGACTTCAAAAAACTTCTGGCAGCCAAATTGTGAGTTCGGGGATGTTATTTCTTCCTTTGAGGATACCTACAGGGTAGGAATTAGCATGGGCATTAAGATTGAAAAGTGAGGAAAAAGTAAGCATAAGCTTGTATCTCTCACTCTAATACAAGACAAATCGTTTGAAGATTTTTGCTTTCTGACATTAGATGCTGTTAAATGAAATTACTTTTTTGTCACACAAAAAGAAGTGTCTCTTTTTTTTTTAAACCTTACGCCATAGAACACACAACATCATCTTCTGTATCTAAGAAGCCTCGGCTGGACCAGATTCCTGCAGCAAATCTTGATGCCGATGATCCTCTTACTGATGTATGTATCTTTTTTCTGTCATCTTTCCTTTCATTGTCCTGCCTTCAGGATTTACTGTTAATAGAATATGTACTTTTAGGTCTGTAAAGATTTAAGACAGGTTCCAACATATCTTCCTTTTACAGTTACTCTACTGTGGTGGAAGTCCAGAGTGGTTCAGAGGATTCTGGTCCATGCTGTAATGGTATTCTTGGAAAGCACAGAAAAACTAGGGAACAGAAAATACCACTTAAAGTGTGGGGAATGGGTGACTACTTAGACTCTGTCAACTACTGGGTTAGTTAGAATTCCCCAAAGGTAAAACTGTTGAGATAGGCTGACTGTTTGCATGACCCATGGGTTCTTGCTCTTGGCTCCTCTCTTCATGCTGATGTCTAGGAGTTAGTTCTAAGGCTTGACAATAAGCTCAGGGGTTTTTTTAATCCTATTATATTTGGTCCCAGCAATATTGGATGGGATATGCAGGGGTGCTATTGTAATGATTTACGTTACAATGATTAGAGAGAGATTGGGGATGGCCGTTCTCTGCAATCTGTCAGCTACATAGCATTTAAATTATAAAAAATTAATTGCAATCAGCCAAAAAGCACAAACATATTTTTGTCTTGTCTTTACTGTACAAGAGCAAATAAAGTGTTTGTACTGTATTTGCTGCTGCTACAAGTACTTCAGAAATCAGACAGCAGCAAACTGCAGCCTTAACTGGGCAGACCAGGGCTGGTTTTATTAAATAAAATGAACGAGCTGCTTCTTGTTTCCATTTGGTGCTATTAGGAAGATGATGAAGATGAGGACTTGGAAGACAGTGATGATGATGACACTGCAGCTCTTCTGGCTGAACTGGAAAAAATCAAGAAAGAACGAGCTGAGGAACAGGCTCGAAAGGTAAAATCTCACCCCTTAAAGAGCATCTGGTTTTTGCAAACTGGTGTTTAATAAAACTGGTGTGCCTTAAGTACTTAGGATGAGTGAGAACTGGAAAACAAAGTACCCTTCAAAACTCTTCTCAAGTATGACAGATTTGTTCTTCTATATAAAAATTGTTGTCAAGATTTTTTTTTTTCTTGAGTAGACATACTGAACATTTTACTCACTAAAACATTTTATTTGCTTTCCCAGCACTTTGTAGAGGCAGTGAGTCAAGATAATCTTGCTTTTTCTATGCAAGTCCTTCTCTGAAGACAACTATCATACCAAACTATATAATGGCATTAGTAAGCTATATACTATCCAGTGTAATTTCATTTGTTAATTAGCTTTTATGAAATAAGAAATATGATTTTTATTTATTAAATAAAAGTATGTGTGCTTTTTGATGCTTTTTCTTATGGCTGCAAATTTATATAGTAGTTGTTCTGTCACAGCACTGGTGCTGTGTTGCCATGGCAGGGAGCACTAGTTGTAACTGTAAGATCAGAACTATTTTCATGTGATTATACACAGGCAAGTTTATTTGAAAAATGTGTCTGCAAAAATGAACAAAAATACATCAGTCTTTTCAGAACTTGGAAAGTCAAGTCGCATGTGTCCTTCGTACCTCCCTTTAATATCTCTCTCTCTCCAGATAGAAACACCGTGTTCTGCCTTTGAAAGGGAAGGGAAGTCCCTGTAGTTAAAGATTATTTTCCTGTGAGCCAGATCAAATCCTATGCTGTTGGCTCCCACACCTCCTTGGTGTAAGAGAGGTTGTTTGGACACAGGGCATTAGCAAAATGCCTGATTGATACCTGGACTTCTAGGGACTGTTTCTGGGAATAGTCTGTGTTGTCAAACTGATCAAGACTTGGAATGGACTGTACTGGCTCTAACATTGTTTTGGAACAGAGTTTAGAGTCCAGGTATTTCATCTGTACTACTGAGGTGCTCTGCCTCTGGTGATGTGATAGAGGTGTGCAGCATTCCCTCTTCTGCTTTTGGTAAGCACTTCATTTTTTTGAGTAGGGCTTAAATAGTTTTAGTGCTTTTGAAAAATGTTGCATGCTTCAGTCTGAGTAGTTTTGTATGTTTTTGTAAGTAGATTTGCCATTAGTGTAAAAAAGAAAACAAAAAACCCAAAGCAAGCAAGCAAAAAAAAAAGCCATCCAAAATCCCCCCGAAAACAAGCCAGCTGTTATCTTTGTGTAAGGTAATCTGAGATGTGTTTTAGAACGAGCTAAACTAATGTACTAAATGCTGATCAGGAGGCTAATCAAAGGCTGCTGGGACAACTTAACATTTTGGTGCCTCTGAACTACTCATAACCTTTCTTGTAGCTCAGCCCACATGCTTATAGTTTAATGTTTTTCATGAATGTTCTCCAGTAGATTCAGCTGGCAGTGACCAGGGCGTAGCATCTAGCAGACACTAGGAACAGGTAGGAGAGAATAATGTTTTAGCTGCAGTAGGCAACAATGTAGTGCTTGCCTACTCTTAGTTAACAATACAGAAATTTACCTTTAGAATCAACAAGGCCTGTAAAACCAGTGAGCTCTGCAATTTTGGAGTTAAGTACTTTGGAAGGCTAAAAGCTGTACCGTGCTGCTTCAGTGCAGAAGTTTTACTGTAGAGGACAGTTGATACTTGATTCTCCATCTGGCCTGTGAGTGGTCTTTTACATTAAAGTGTGTCCGAAAGTGTCTCTCATCTCTTTAGGCATTTGAAGCACCTCATGCAGCAATGAAAATTGTGTTCTACGGTAATAACATGGTGAAAATGACTTAGAAACACTGGCAACAATTCTTCCATGTATTCCGGTGTGGAATGTACTAAACTACAAATTAAGGGTAGCAATGTGTAGGAAAGACTTCTACTTCAGCTGTCCTTGCACATTGATTAGAATGAAAGCTTAGATCTATATGGATTTTTCACTTTGCCTGATAGTTGAAATTACACATCTGGTTTAAACAGCATAACTTGTCACATTTCAGCATAGAAAACTTGCATTAGGAAAATAATGGTAGTAAATTGCAGCACAGACAACCAAGTGCATGCTTTTCTGTTCATCTGTAGGAAGCAGAAAAAACATCTCTGTGAAATTCTTATTTTGTCACTAGAGGGTGGTAAAAGCTGTGAAGTATTTAGTATAGCACTTGCCTTATTTTGCTGTCTCTTGGCTGGTAGTATTTTTTAGCTTCATGGATGTTCTCCTTCCACCAGAAGCAGAGTTTATAATGTCCACTGCTATGTGCATACTGAATACAAGCACACTTATCTGAAATGAATATGTTTGTTTGTTCCCTAAAATTAGTAGTGTTGATTTATTTGCAACAGTGCACGCTGTTGCACACTCCCTGCCTGCTCTGTTCATCCTTTCACTGGTTGGTGGCAGATAGGCTCTCTTAAAAATTGACATCTTCAGTAAATAGTAGGTGGTCTACAGGTACTTGGAATTTTATTTTCTTGGGTTTTTTTGAGAGTAGGAAAGTAAGACTACATGGATGGAAAAAGTGAAAACCAAGGTAGGGCGCAGCCTTGGAAAGAGTCTTTAGGAGTAAGGATCCCCTTACGAAAAGATCACATGTACGTTGGTTTTAGTGGTGCAATCTGTTTAGATTATGCCTTGTTTTCCATGGCTTTGAAATAAGGTGTTACTGGTAAGGCATTTTATAGCCATTTATATAGCCATTTCCCCTTCGGATATGAGGGTGTTGCAAACCATAATTTAAACCTAATTTTGTAAGTAACCTTATATTAGTCATCCAGCTGACTTCAGGATAACATCTCATGTAAAATCTTAATTGTGTGGTCACTGTTAGTCCTAGTCCACGTACAGGGATGGTTTATCTGCTGAAATGCTGCTGTCCATAGTAGATAGCGTGGGTAAAGCAGTGGCCAGGCAAAGGGAGACTGCAGAGTGGATGCCTGTTCGCTCTTCACTCTGCTCGTCGTTGTCAAATCTCTTTGTTGTTATACAGACAGATTAATGTGTCTCTGCATCTTCTTGAAATATGCCAGGGTCTTAACAACATGAAGCGGGTGAAATACAGTAATATATCCCAGATTTATGTCATATGTAATTTCTTTCACGATACTTCAGTTATTTTAATTTGTTAAAATGCTAGTCTAATTATTTCTGACACTTCATTTAAGGTAAACTGTATTGTTGTTAACTGTTTTCACTCATCACTTTGGTGTCCAGTATTTAAGTTGCCATGAAAGGAGGGCTGCTCCTTTTAAAACGCATCTCTGGTGAGAGAGCAGTTAAAAGATGAGAATCTGCCTTTTTTTAGTTCATCATGCTCTCTGTTAAATTCCCTTATGTGGTAGGGCCAATTTCCATAGAAATCCTCTAAATTTTGATAAATATTAGTATTAAGAGGTTCCGACTTCCTTCACACTGATATTTCCCTGTCATTTGTGAGGCAAATAGTTTGTCAGCCAAATAAGCCATTCCTGTTAAAGCTTGTTAACTTCTCAAAATACTGAAATTCCCTTGAATTCTGTAGAAACATTAAATAAATACTACAAATGTTTTTAAAAACTGATTGAGGATGGGAGTCCTCCTGACTTTTCTCACGCCCTCCACAATTTTAATCTCTCAGGTTGTTTCTAGTAGACACGAAGGTGACCAGGAAATTTTAGTTTTGAAAGCCATTTCTGTGGAATAATTCTGGGTCTGTCTAAAACTGTGGAAATGCTAGGTCTGTTGTCTATGTGAACTATCCACGGGTAGGCTTCATGGAAACATTTCAATATTTCAAATTCAGCATTACAGTGCTTTTGATTGTCAATTTTCAAGCACTTCCTTAAAAAGTAAATTGAAATAATTAAAAACAAACCTCAAACCAATGAGCAGCTGAGTGTACGTATGCAGTTCCAGCAAAGCTATTTTAACATCCAGTCATTTTATGCTTATCTGAGAACAGACTTAAAGTTTTTGGTTTGTTTTCGTAATAGTTTTATTTCACCAAGTGCTTCTATATAACTGAATATATTACTTTACCAATGGTCAAAATACGTCTTAGCTCTGCCCTATGTTTTAGCCGTGTGTCAGACTTTCAAATAAAACATTAGAAAATGAATCTTGATAGATATTAACCTTTTCACTTAAATTTTAAGGGTCTAACTAAAACTAGAATATCAAATCGGTGATTAAGAAAGAATTTCAGTAAAGAGGCAAAAGCAGATGGCACAGTATGTTTGTTCATTAAATGTTTGAGACATGCTAGCAGTACTTAGCCTTGCCAAGAACTAACGATAATGTCCCCTCCCTCACGGCAAAATGACAACAAATCTGCGTATAGACACTGCAGTTGTGATTACTCTGTGCTCTTATTTTTTTTTTTACGTTTCAATCAGTTATTTGAATCACTGTATTGCGCAGAGTTAGTAATTTGCATAGGATGAAATAACTGGGGTGGATCTCTGCATTATTAAGTTTAGTTCCTTGCTGCTAAAGGCAGTGCTATGATAGTTTGTCATTCAAAAATCAGCATTTAAATAAGATTATTTGATTGGGGGGGGGGCCTTCAATGAAATGTGGGTATTTCAGGTTTTCCTTCAGCTACTCAACATCTATAAAAACTGAATAGGATAACTTACTTTAATACAACGGAGTCATTTCAGGAATTTCAGCACTTTCTGTAAAAGTAATCTTGCTGTGTGCTAAAAGTGGGAACTGTACTAAAAAAAAAAAAAATAACCATGGTAACAATACTGTTTTTCTTTCCTTTGCGGTCAGAAACAAATATGCCAAGAGACTGTTATTCTTACAGCAAGATAAGGAAGAAGTGTTTAGTTAAGGTTAATATAGTTTTGTCCGCTTTCTTTTTTTCCCCAGCTCTGATGCCACATGGCAAGTTCAGCTGTAGAGTGAAGGCTTGCTGTGAGAGCCGATTTACATAGCAGCGTCTCCATCTCCTTCATGGGGATAATGGGACTCCCTCTGCCAGTCCCGTCTTATTCCCCACACCATAATATTCCTGTTCTATTGCCTCTACCGCTAACACGGTCATTACAACGTGGTTGATGTTTGATTCATCTCTGCAGATAGTTGGCTGCCATTGAAAAGCACGGTGCTGCTGTCTGTAGTGATGGAATAATCTGTAGGATGTTTTTTTTGCTAAAATGGCTGAGGAAAAGAGTTGTCTACCTCATCTGGCTGAACAGAAAGGCAGGCAAAGAGGCATTATTTTAGAAAGGGTGGAGAGAATACAGACGTATTATTTTACCCCCGTAGGCTTTTCTTCTGTTGTGGGTTTGTTGTATCCAAAGTGGTTTACAGGAGAACAACGCAGGCTTTGGAGCAACCTGAGCCGCTTATTTGGTGAACAGCTGTGCTTGATCGTGCCTCAGAGGTGTGAGGCTCCGACAGCTATGAAGGTTATGTCTGGTCTATTTGATTTGATACAACCCATGGTCTATCGCCTGGAGGATCCCAGCTTTCAGTGGAGGAGTGGGGAGTGGAAGATTTATGTGGAAAATTCTGAAACATAATGAAAACCTCTTTTGACTGGAGATGAGGGATTCTGCAGCTCTGACCAAAATGTGTAATTTAGCTTAAATGTAAATGTCAGCTTTACGCCACTGCGAGTTGAACCTAGTATTTCCTCCGTGTCATGTCTCTAAGATACAAAACTTAGTAAATTCTCTTTCTTTTTTTAATCTTGAATACCTTCTTTGGGAGGTTTTAGTGAAGCTAAATAATACAAAAAATCTTCAATACTAATATTCAGAATTAGCCTGCTTCATAAAATTTGTAGCAAATACGTTGAAATGTCATCCAACGTAGAACAGCTTTGAACAACTGAATTCCATAAGTTAATTACCATGCTCGCTGGGTCTTCTTTGTAAAGGTACTAAAACTGGCAATGCCTTACTCAACAGATCTGGTCCCTGTTTGCTTTCAGACTCTAATCTGTTGATCTTTAATGACAAAGATCAGCTTCTGCAATTTGTTACTACTTCTAGTTGTTCTGCCTCTGCAGGTCTAAAAGACAGCAGAGTTCTGTTTGTGAGCAGAGCTGAGAAGCAGCAGAGGGTCGCAAAAAGTGCCCAGGGGCTCTGCAGCATCTCTTACTGTGAATATGGAAAAATCAATGTTTGGAAATAAGATTGATGGATGTTTTCTGTCACTATAAAAGAATGTTTGACAGCTTCTATTAGCATTATGTTCATAATTGTTTTTAATCATTTAAAAGGTGCAAAAATAAAATGTAATCACTTGAAATTCCCAACATTGCCCCTACTGCTTCTTTTAATCATAGTGCAATGTTTGCTGTCCTCCAGAATTGTAGTTGACTTGAGTCAATGTAATTTTTTGCTAGCAATTAGCAATTTTAGACAGAATTCGGTTGAGCTTGAAATGCCAAATTGTTAGGGTCAATGTACAAGTTATGTATCCTAGCTTCCATGGTGGTGTGGTGGAGATGCAGTCAGTAGAGCCTGGAGCGTGGTCGGTCTCCTGTGTGTGTAAGTTAGTGTGAGCAGAAGAACCGCCTTGACTCCTTATTGTATTCCCTAGATCTCTGCCGAGATGTGAGCTTGAGTGCCTACAAGCAGATGTCTAGGTGTAGGTGTCTTAATCTGGAGCTGAATCCTACTCTTAGTCTTATACTACTGCTTGTAATCCTACTCTTAGTCTTATACTACTGCTTGTAGTGTAATGCTTCTTAAAAGTGTTATTTCTGGTTTCATTCTTTTTTTTTTTTTTTTTCCTATCACCACATTTTATCAACTGCAGTCCGGTAATGCTTTTTTCATTATCAGAAAGCAAACTATATCAAGTTAATTGAGGCTGAGGGATATTACATGGGTTTTGTAAAGCAGATAAAAGGATGATGCCTAACATGCCTTTTAAAAACGTTATTATAGAAAAATTAAATGTGCGTCTGTGTGTAATAAGAACACTAGAGTACTATATGCATATTTTTTATGATTCTTAGTATTAGCTTTATCTTCCTGTAGTGATTCTGAATGTTTACAATTCAAATGAGTGTTTGAGTGCTTTTCTCTTCTCTCCTCTTTGTGCATGGTGAATGCTGGAACCATCAGCTTTGTAGGAACTGTTGAGATTAAATCTGAAATGGGGGAAGGGAGGGGAAAAAGAACTGCAGTTCCCCTCAGAAGATGCTGACTGACTCCAGTGGGCTTTTGACCATCAAAGAAACACTGTGTGTATAGTGCGTTCTAGTTCTGTATTTGTCAGTGGTGTGTGGGTGCATTTTCCTGCATCGTAAAAGACCAGCATAAGGTAGTTATGTGTGCCCCAGAGAAAGTGGTGTGTGAGGCACAGGTTCAGTAACTTTGGATCACAGCCGAGGTTACTGTCTTAGAAATTTGAGGGCAAGACTGTGCCATGCTCTGTGTGGCGACTTGAGGAGAGTTCCCCTGGAGTTCAGCTCTAAAATGGAAAACTCCTGCATCTGTTTGCATGTGGAGGACTTGGAAGGAGTTGGCTCTACAGAAGCATTTTTCAACAGGAGAGTATTAATTTCTTACGATGCTTTTGTTAGTGCTACCTTCTCTGGAGTATAGTCCAGTATGAATTTTTGGTTTGCAGCATTCTTGTTTGCTTTTAAGATTTGTCCCAGACCAAAGTCTCACTTTTAATGGAGCATCAGTGATCGAATTTATTGATGCAGAGCCCACTTCATTTTGTACAACACAGAGAACATTTCACATGCTTGCATCCGTTCTAAATTTGCCTAATGGTCTTAAACAGAATCTGTTCACCTTTTGGGAGGTACCTGAAACCGTTTTTTTGCTTGTACCAGTATCCTAGATTTTGCTTGGTTTCAAATTAGTGCTTTGCATTTCTGTGCTGTACAGTAGTCTGAGGGCTCCTTGACTTCTGGTGGGAGCACGTGACACAGACCGCAGTAAATCGGATTTCACTGCTGTTGGCTCCTCCATGTCATGGGGAAAGAAATCGGTAATCAAAGGTTGGCATACTGTGCAGAGGAAGCTGCATATGTTTCTTGTCTGTAATCTAGAGGAAAGAAGTGTATAGTTTGAATTTGTATTTCTCATACGGGTTCAAATTGCTGTTCCATAGCAAATATTTTTGTTCGCTGTGCTTCCTTATTTACTGTGGTGGTAATAACAACTGAAGTTGGAATGCAAATGTTGGATTTAGAGCTCTGTTTGAAAATGCAAAACTTCAGTTTATTTATGTTAATAACTTTTAACTGCTGCGGTTTGTGTTAAAGCTCCATGGATACAGCAGCAAGGGCAAGTTTTGCCTATGCACATGTTTTAGTAAGAGCATTACAGGGCTTGTCCTGAAGCTGTACCATGCTTTTAAGCAATATACCCTTTTGGGGAGCTTCTCCCATCCCACTGGCAATTAATGGCAGCTGGTTCTAAATTTTATTTGTGAGAAGCAGTGTAATGGTAGGTGTTTTTTCATAACTAAAACTTGGGTAGATTTTGAAAAGTTAAATCTTTACCAGTAATCCTGCATCATCTGGTATTCATATGTACATTAAGTTGATACTGTTCTTAAGAGGATTGGGGTGTTTTATAGGAATATTTCAGATACATGATCATTCCAATTGGAAAACATTGTAAATTGTAGATAGTTTTAGTAATATATCACTTAGTATTGAGTAAAAGTTTGAAGCTAGAGAACTCTGGCTAGCATCAGTGTTCAAGTTTAGCACTTAAACCTTGTAAACACTATCATCAAGAAAAACTTTTCCTCTTTTGGGATCCCATTGTAGCCTTCAGCTATGAATTTTCTGCAGTTTGGAGAAAAAAAAAAACACACTTTGTGATCTCTTTGTCTTTTAGTTTATATAGTTTTTAAAAGCCGTGGTTTGAGTCTCCTGCAGTGCTAGTGAGACTTCAGAGCATTTTTTAACTGGAATGTCTTCAGACCATACTTCAGCATACAGGGAGCAGGAGACCTAGTTAGTCATCCAAATTTAAAGAATTTTTTTATTTTTCCTTCTGGCACTTTCATCGAAGAGCAATCCTTTCAATACATTTGAAAGGCTGTAGAAAAATACATTGATGTAAAATGAATATTACACATTCATTTTGAAGTCTGTGAATATTTAAGTCACTAAATATATTAATACAGCTTGGAAGTGTGGGCAATGAAATCTACTTTGTGTTGCCTGTAGTGCATTGCTTCACTTTGGCTTGAGTTACATGCCTTTGACAGTACAAGGAGGAGAAAAATTTTCAGCTCCTTAATATTGGAACTCTTAAATAGTCTTAGGACATCCACTGCTCAATATCACCTTGGATCTCTCCGTATTCTTTTTAATTGGTCCATAGGGAAGTTGTCGTTGTAAAACCCAAGCGGATTGCTGAAGATAGAGAAATTTCAACATGCCGTAAGGTTTCTTCCACCTAATGAATATTGTATAATATACTCTCTTTGCTCATCAGGATGAAGAAAATCTTTTAATCTGTATACAAATTTGAACATAATAAATATGTAAATGGTAAAGCTAGAATTTAACTGAATATTTGATGGAACATCAGAGGCAAGTAGAGCAGATAGGAGTGTTGCTAGATTGACAGTTTATTAGCAATGTTAAGCTCTTTAAAGTATCTCTGCTTCTGTCCTTACTGTACTCATACACAAGTGTCAAACACTCTGAAAAGTCTGAGCTAGGATTTAAAGCGCTATCTGTGTGAGTGTTCACAGCTAAATAACATTTGTCTCTACCAACTAGAGGAGAAAAGTGACCTAGAAAAGTAACATAGCCATTTCTGGTTCTCAGGAACAAGAGCAAAAGGCTGAAGAAGAAAGAATTCGGATGGAGAACATTCTGAGCGGTAACCCTCTGTTGAACCTTACCGGCCCAGCACAACCTCAAGCAAACTTTAAAGTGAAGAGGAGGTACTGTGCAGCCTGTAGTGTGATATCCATCCCCTTGCTCCCTGTCCGTACTTGGAGTCAGAATATGTTAGCGCTGCCTTTGTTTTTTATTTCCTTTCCCAGATCTTGTCACAAGCGGTGTAATGTAGAATTGGGATACTGACGCGGGTAGTGATTGTCTTGGGCATTTCTCTGAACAAATCATCCTGCCAGTTTGCATTTAAGAAAGAGAGAAAGAGATTGAGAATTGTATTTGTCTGACATTGAGCATAATGATACAAAAAGTGACAGGGCCAAAGTTCCTGAAGAAATTTGATGTTAGGCTCCCCTTTAAAATCTAGCTGGTTTGGGGGTTTTATTTATTTGGTTTTTTAAGTGTAACTAGAATTAATAAATACCAGCCTTTTTCTTAATACAATTCTTGTTTAAGGATGTTCCAATTACTGTTGCGTTTGTCAAAATTAGGGCTATTAGATTAAAGGTTTTTTCCCTGCTCTGTTCAAATGGTCATTATTTTCTGTAAAGATAAAATAACCTTTAATCTACTGATACGCATCTCGCTTCTAGCTCAGGAGCACATAGGAGATGGCTTGGATTAGAAAAATAGATCTTTTTTTTCTGAAATACTAAAATCTAATCGTAATGAGTAGTTGTTCTTAGTACATTTAAACAGGAGAGCCAAAGTTCATTTATATGTTTTTGTAAATTGCACCTAATTTTCATACAAGCTTACTGAAATTAAAAACTTTTGTTTTCAGATGGGATGATGATGTTGTCTTCAAGAATTGTGCCAAGGGGATAGATGAAACAAAAAAGGACAAAAGATTTGTGAATGATACTCTGCGATCAGAATTTCACAAAAAGTTCATGGAAAAATACATCAAGTAGTACAGTTTTATGTGCAGTGGTGCTGAAGGACTTGGAAAGTCATGGTTGTTCCCCCCTTTCCCTCAGAACTCAAGGCTGAATACTTGGTCATGAATTCCCAAATGCTTTTCCAAGATCATCAACAGCTTCATAATTAATAATTGCTATGTATCTGGAGTTTTTATTCCTGCGCTATGTTTTCCTTTTCAATTTTAATTAAATCAGTTTGTGTTTCATGAATGTTTTTCTGTTCACATGTGTTTACTTTTACTGGCTGCCTTTTAAATGGGAGAAGAGAGAAACTGGTTTGCAATAAATACTTCTAGTTGTTTAAATTGCTTTCCAAAACAACCTGCATTTGTAATGATGGTGGTTTGTAATTTATGCAACTTATGTAGATGTCAGTATTATCAAAGGTGGGGAATAGCTGAGTATGATAAGCAATGTGAACTGAAAAGAGCTATACTTTCTGTACCAAACTGGACTTCCTCTCAATAGCTAGTTAGAAACTTAGTTAATAACCTTCCTTTTTAGTATCTTTTTACTGTCAACCAAGTTACGGTTTGGTGGGGTTGCTCCAAGTTCTTAGCAGCCCTGCTTTCTGGGCTCTCTTGGCTCAGCACTTCTGGAGCAGTACCATGTAATGCTGGGGGGAGCCTTGAGTGGGGCATGCTCTGTGGAACTGTGGGGCTTTTTTCATCCTTAATAAACCATTGCAGTGCCCTCGATCCCGCAGCCACAACCACGTGGCCGTAAGGTTCAGTCTGTGTGCATGGTTCAGTAGTAATAGTGTTGTCAGAAACTTGCAAATGGGTGGTTTTATTAAATGAGTGATCTCCTCAAGATACTGTAGTATGCTTCGTTTACTTCTTAAATACCCTTTTTAATACTTAATAGGACAGCATAATATGAATGACTGAAAAAAATCTCAGTTGAGGGGATTATTTCTTTTTTCCTCCTCTTCTGTCATCTCAGTTGCATTTGAAATCTTGGCCAAGTGATGCACTGGGTATGAACATTTGCAAAATGTAGTAGGAACCTCTCTACCTAGAAGGCTACAGTGGCAGAGCTGAGACGTGTTTATGTAGAATTCTTACCCTTTTCCTTGCTTGCGTTATGCTCAGTCTAGTTCATTCTTACAGACGCTGTTTCGTAGTAATATTATTTTCAAGCTCTTAATTTGAAAATATATCTCATTTTAAGAGTGTAAATGTAGAGCACAATGTTTTAGATTTTTGTTGGGCCTGACTCTGGTATCCTGTAAAAGCTTTCATTAGCTTTAGCTGTATTTGCCACCCTTTCCTTAAGCTATGCATAGTGTACTAATGCCAGCAGCTAATACCTATATTTACTTGGAAGCAAGATTTTCTGCGTGCTTAAGGTCATGTGAGCCCCTACAGCTACTGGAGAAATAGGTGTTTGTGTTACTTCTGCTGCCTGCCTCATGATAGTAATGATTCTTGGGAAGCAGAAAAATGGGTGTACTTTGTAATTCTCTCTTTAAATTAAAGCTACTAAAATCCTGGTATATAGGCAATGTATTTAGAAAGGGAAAAAAGTTAAGAGCTGTAGTAGCCAGGGTCTGGCAGTGGAGAAGCCAGCTGCTGCTTTAGGTCTGGCCTAACAGCATCGTTGTCATGGCAGCAACAAAAAATATATTGGTCTCAGTATTACAAGATGTAATCACTGTGCCAAAGTGAGCAAGTGAGCATACAGTTTTATTGGAGAGGGGGAGGCATAGTTGAAAGGCTAGTTGAATGCCTTCATGGAAATCGTAAGTGCATAATGCCATCATTTGTGTTCTTGAAGTAATGTAACTCTTTTCTTAGAGACAGTAATACTTCTAAGAAATCAGATGGCCAGGGTTGGATGAGGTCTTCTTCAGATATGCAGGCAGTTATTCTCCACACCTGCAGGAACATCCCTTTCTTAAACTTTTGTGTAATGCATAGGTGTTCTGGGTCATTTTTTCCAGCAGCTCTCTCCCTCCCTGGTTCTGGAGAAAGAGCTGTAGGGACCGTATAGCTCCGGGCTGCAGCTTTATTTGAGGTTTTTTGTTGGCGTTCAACTCAACCACAGAATTTGCAGATCCTATCTCTAACCTCATCCCTCAAAGCTTTTGTATTTTAGCCTCCTGCAGTGTAAGCTGACCCGCAGTCTGAGGACTCAGCAATACACAAACACAATATGATAATGAAGGAATCTCAAGCCTTATCTCCTGGTGAGTTTTCCATCATTAACTACTGAATTTTCTTCACCAGTACTGGAAAACTAAAGTGCTCTGTGCTTTTTGTCGGGGAAGAGCACTGTGCTTTCAGTATTGATGCTGTATTGACGTTTGATTTTTCTACTGTGCTGGTTGTACTCGTCTAGGAAAAGCCAAGCAGATCATTTGTCTTTGTAAAACTGCAGAGTAACTGTGAGTTCTTAAAAAAAAAAAAAAAAAAAAATCAGGCTGTAATGTTCTACACCTCTGCTCCCAGCATAGTTTTTTCCCAGGAACTTCTGTTCAGTATGACAAATAACTTTCAACAAAGGCAGTGGAGCTGGCAAGGAGGCAGCTGTTCTAGGAGGTGAAGTGGAAGAAAGTTAACATTCACCACTTCAAGGAATGCAATATTTAACAGTTCCTAGCAATCGGGATTGTTTAATCCTGTTTTTTTGTAAGCAACACCTGAACTCACTGTAACTGGTGGCTTGAATCAAAGCCACTTGCTTAATAAACAGTTTACAGTTATCTTCGGTGTAGCATTGGAACAAAACCAGGATCTATTTTCCATAGGGAACAACAGTTAAACTTCTAAGGTTTTTTTAAAAACCCTTGTCTTCCAAAATTTTTCTTGGAATATGTTTTATAATTCTAAAGGGATTAATAATATAAGGAATAAAGCTTAATTATAGTCCTGCAACTGGAAAGAATTGTGCTGTGTGTATACACGGTGCTAAAATGTTTAGCACTATTTTAGATCTTCAAGTAGATGACTGAATATTAAGGGCTTTATAT
This sequence comes from Cariama cristata, assembly GCF_000690535.1. Taxonomy (NCBI): domain Eukaryota; kingdom Metazoa; phylum Chordata; class Aves; order Cariamiformes; family Cariamidae; genus Cariama; species Cariama cristata. Next base: position 19,966 of record NW_009620254.1, read on the forward strand.
TGCAATCAGCAAAAATATTATCTGCAATTTTTCAGGTTTTCACATAGTTACAGGTACCATGTAGGCATCCTGTGAATGCCTGGAAGGAGTTGTGGTTGGTTTGTTTGGGTTTTTTAATTTAAAAAAAACCCAACAGCCTTTTTGGTGAGTTTCAGTTCCTCTGTTAACTTGGGTTTTGTTTGAAGTAAAATCCTGGGGCAGAGGTGATCTGGTACTTACTCTGTTTACCTTTGAGTGCCTCATGGGCAGCCCAGCTGGTGCCCAGTGTGGTGACAGCCTGGTGTCTCCTTTCAGCCATGGATGTATCGGTTCCCATTGAGCTGCTGGAATTTCTCTCTGCTTTTTCCTACAACTACAAATTCCTTAGAGTCTTTCATGCTGGAGGCGAGATCTGAGCACAGGGTCAAACCATCAAATGGATAGGGGATGTTGCTTTGAAGGGCTTCACTTCAAAGGAAGATCTGTAAGATTCAAGCCTTGAAGGGATACGCTGGCGCTCGGAAAGTGCTTCAGGCTCAAGCGTTTATTGGTATCTGCAGTCATGGCTAGTTGGAGCGTGAAGCCTTAATTCTCTTCTAAGGAAAGTCAGAATCACATGTAGGGGCTCCTCTGATTTTCTTTCTTTCTCAGTGCCTTGTGCTCTGGAATACGGATTCGGGGGGAGGGAAAGAAAATGCCCGCAGAAGTGTTGCCATCCATGAAAGTCCTCCTGCCATCTCCTGTCAACTTTTAGAATGAAATTTGGTTAGTTGTTGGTCAAGAACAAAACTTCCTGCCAAATTTTTGTTTTCCTTATTTGGGAGAAAAGTTTTGGAATGCTTTTTCCAAAGAAGTAAAGTCTGTGTTGTGTTGCAAGTTCAGCTGCTTTTTCCCTAGGCAGACTGACAAATTGTCATATTTAGCGATGAAAGCAAATACAGCCTCATTACCATACTTTATGTCACCCAAGATATGGTGCAAGCAGAGTGTAAGTAGGCACTTTTGGAAAAGACATTTCCTAAGAAACGCTCTTCTGAGCTCTCTTTTTAAATTGAGGATAAGCAGAAAGAAGAATAATGTTTCCGTAGGTGTCCAAATCATTCATTTTAAATAAATTTAAATACCCAACACCGAATTCTTATGTTGTTCAGTCGTGGATAGATTTTACCATTGTGCTGCTTTCCTCCTTTGACTGAGATCATACAGGTTGGCTATTATGAATTTCAGACTGGGCTTGGTTTTCTCGTCATAGGTGGGCATGTCATGGGTTGTAATTGAAGAAGAATGACGATGATACTGTGACTGGCAGGGAAATAAGATGGAAATAGTGATTATGTCTGGTTTTTAAATGGCTTTAGTTCAGAGAGTTAGAATATACCTAAGGGATGTGATAAAAGTATCTTTGTGTAGTATGGGTTTTTTCCCCTTTGTAGCGCCTGACCAGCAGTTCAGGAGCAGAGGCTTAGTGTTACTGATCTTATCAAAATTTGATTTTTCAAGTGAAAAAGCGCAGTTTGGTGATTGGGGAAAAGAAAAAAAACCCACCCACAAAGTTACTTGGAACTCTAATGTGCCTAGTGCAGCTCTAACGAGAAGGAAGAGTCATCTAGATCTAGAGAAATTATGGCTCCTAATCCAAATCCCAATTTGCCACCAAGCCTAAGAAATACCTTCTGAAGGAGAGGGAAGTGGCACTGTACAGGAGGTGGAAAAATGAAATGGAGAAGTCTGCTCTCTGTTGAAATCAGTAACATCTGGATAGGAAAAGATGATAATTTCTAAATTGTACTATAATATAACTTTATAGATTACAATGGGGATCTGTTATGATAGGTTTTATGGAAATGGCAGCTGTAAAGCAGGCTGTGTTCTGAAGAGCCTAAATGCTCAGAAGTTTGAGTGAAGGGCAGACAGAATTTTTTGTGGGACTGAACAGTCTGTTTGGGAGCCAAGTGGTGAGCCCCTCTCCCCTCAGTACCTGCCTGCTGCCTTACCTGCAGACCTGCCCTTCCTCCCAGCTCTTTTCTTAGAAATATTCTTATTAAGAAGTTTGACTTTTTTTTTTTAATGGCTTTATTTCCAGTGGATGGGATTGCAAGCAGCTGGTCTTCCTCCAAGGAAGAAATTATTTTTCCTGCACTGGGAGAACGATTTGTTAGTTTGAGCTGGATAAGGACGGAGGATCTGCCAGTCGGTCTGCTTGCTTTCAGATGGGGTCCCCTGGGGTTAATCTCTGTCCTTTGGGGTGGCCCAGTTGGGCTCGGTGGCACACGAGTTGTTGGGGTGTGTGGATGGTACGCTCTGCTCAAGCATCATGTGCTGAACCACCGCCTGCATGGATGTTTGAATCCTAGCACTAAACTTTTGGGTGTTCTCATTGCAGGATAATTTAATTCTCTGAAAGAAAAGTCTGTTCTGCCTGAAATCCCCATGAATCCTTCCTCTGATGTGCACGCATCCTAGACATCCTGTGTTCGTGTGCCCCAGAAAGGAGTCCCAGATGTGCTGTCCTGGTGAGACCAGCACCGTTCAGAGTTCTGTGAATGTTTTTGCTGAATTTCTGGTGCAGACAAACGTCAAGAAAATGTCACGGTCCCTTTGAGGTGCATCTGGGCATTAGAGCAGAGGATGGTAATCAGGACTCCAGAGTCTATGTCCAGCCACTAACCCAGGATGGTGGCCTGGTTTTCATTCCTCTTGATGGACTTATGCTGCAGAACTTGTTATATTTGTGGAGTCAGGCATGAAGCTAAGGGATGAAGCAGTGATTTCAGCCCTACTCAGATGTGAGGAAACCAAGGGTCGGGTTTTGGCTCTGATGCAGTTTGTGTGAATTTGCAGGAGCGGCTCAGGCAGGTAAACTCTTTCAGTCCAACCCGTGGATCCGAGCAGAGAGCAGGGTACTGGCATCCCAGCTCTGTTCCTGCTGCAAGGGGTGCACCTCTACCCCTGCAGTGCTGAACCATGGGGAACAAGGCGAGGACCCATTTAGAGCATCTGATAGCCTCGGTGGTCACAACAGAGATGCAGGAGGTCTGAATATTGCCCGAGGCCAGGTACAGAGGGAGAAGCACTCAGCATTGGTCCCTTGGGTAAGTTCATAGCTTACGCACCCGTGGGTCACTCAGTCTGGAGGCTCTCGGCCACCCGTGGTCCTGCGGCCGTGCCTGGGCAGTGATGTCTTCTGCCAGGCGGGGTGGAGAGCTGAAGTGAGATGAAGCAAATCGAGTCCCCGGTGCAGAAAGGCGGATATTGGCATAGGCAGGGGCTGTGCCATGCTTCTGTGGTGGGCAGTGGTCACAGTGGGGGGATGCAGCCACCCTCTGGGACATGTCTGGGGTGTCCCTACCCTGTCTGGACCTCTGCTTTCCAGGTCAAACTCCTGCCGGAGGACAGAGCTTGGGCCATACCTTTGTGTGCTGAGCTGCCCGTTAGCTCAGCCGTAGCTGCAGAGCACGAGAGCATGGCTGGATCTAGACTGAGAATGGGGAGTTAGGGCCTTTGGCAGTAAGATTTTATGAAAATTATACATTGTCAAAGGCAACATTTTTGGTCAATTAGCAATGACCTGTCTCAGAAACGTATTTTTAATTTCATGCTTTCTTTTAATAGAAAGATGCTAGCAACTGCTGATTGCAGTTGGGAACATTTATGGATAAAGCCTTTCCTTTTCATACTGCTGCAGCCTGGCTGGCTGGCTCCTCCTTGGCATTTGTTGGTTTGGAGTGGGTTTGTTATTTAATTTCATCCATTTTTTCCCCAATAGTTACTCCTTGCCAAGAATATCAGACCTGAAAGCTGGGGTGAGTGTTGCAAGAAAACGGAGAGATGCTATGAGGCGCCTTGGTACAAGGGAGTGCGAGGAGGGACTTGACAGAAGACCTGGAGGGCGTTTGGACCGCGCTCAGCTGGAGACAGGCACAGCACAGAACTAGCAGATGCAGAAAGTTCAAAGAAAACAAAATGGTGAAATTAAGTGAAGGGAGGAGATCAGGAGATCGGAAGGAGCGTGACGGATGAGCAGAGTAACGTAGATAGAGGAGCTCTTCCCACTCCTGTAATGTGCGTTAACTGAAGAGGTGATAACTCTCTAACTAGGACCAGATGGACTCATTTGTCTCCTCTTGACAGCTCAGCAGAACTTGTTTCAGCAGCCACAAAGGATGAGTTTCAGTCTCGGCACAGACCATTGCTCTTTTGACAACCCGTTCAGGGGCCTGTCAACAGGTTTTCCAAAGCACTCAATGTCTGCGGGAAAATGCTGAGCAACGTCTGAAATTGTGGTCAGTTAAGAAGCGTCTGAAAGGGAGCTGGGAGCTTTTGAAGATCTAATTTCTGTCCCAGGATGCTCAAAAACCAGTGCTCTGAGACATTAATCCTGTGACTGGCATGGCTCTGGTTTTATCCCAGCGTTACACCGCTGGCTGTGGTGGAGTTATTCTTGGTCCTCGCTGCTGTAAATGGGAGAGCAGGACCAAGATGTTTCTAAATACTTGGAATTCTTTTTTTAGTGAAATGTGTTTTTCAAGTGGAAATAACAATAAACCAAAGACTCTTTTGGAATATCCTGAACATCCTAAGAGTCAGCCGCATCTTTTCCTGCCAAGTGCAAGGAGTCTGGTGGGATGAGCCACCCCCGCCAGCTGCAGGGACAGCGAATAACTGAGTGCCTGGGAGCACCAGCTGCAAGTCGGAGGTAGCAAGCTGGGCTCTAGAGGGATGGGCTGATGCCGAATGGCATCATTACGGGACTAACCCAGCAGCTGCTTTTCCTAAGGAAAGAGATTTGTCAGCAAGTTGAATGCACATTTTCTTTGCCGATGCAGCAGAAACAGGAGACATGGGGACAGCAGGGTGGGGGCATGAAGGGTGCGGAGGGACCAGCGCTGGATCTTCAGCAAAGCCAACTTCTGCCAGCAGAGGAGTGAGTCCAGGGCTTGTTTTCTATTCCTGGCTTTTAATTATCGTCTTTCTGCTGTAATGCGTGAATTTTAAAGCAAGGCAAAGCAGTGGAGATATTTTTTTTTTTCATCCAGCATTCAGTAGGACGGGATATAGCTGGTAATTTTAAAGCAATATCCAGGGGGCTCAAAGTATGAAGGTACTCCTAAGCTTTCTCCCTTTTTATTGTGAGCTGGAAATGGGGAAAGGCCTGATATCTGCAGGTGCTGCCTTGTGCAAGACAACATGAATTGGCATTGGACACCGAGGCTAGAGAGAGCTTTGCTGTAACAATTAACGCCCATAAATTGAACACGGCAGATGCAGCAGCAATGGTGGCTCCAGCTCATACCTGTCATCTCCCATAGCAGATGTCTTCTCGGCCTCTGGTGCTTCCATGCCAGTGTTACCGTAGGTACGATTGGAGGGGGGGACTGAGTAGGAAATGTCACACCCTCATAATTTGAGGGCTTAAACTTCTCCATGGAGCCGCTGCCAAGGAGCGCGTTGGTGCGGTGAAGCGGTGTGTCTCAGATGTGACTTGGAGCAATGGTTGCCGCTACCCCGTGCTGCCATGTAACCACAGCCCAGCACGGGCTGCTCGTTCCTTGATGGAGTTTCTGACTTTGGATGGGCCTCTCCAACATTGTACTTGTCTTTCAAGGCTGTCTTCAGGTTGACTGGGGTGGAGGAGGCTTCCCCATTGTTTACCAGGATTATGCTGAAATCTAGTCCAGTCCTCTAAAACCCTTGTGAGCACCCCCTCGCTCATCCCGGTGAACGCAATGTGGAATTTCACAAGTTGCTGTCCTTTCCATCGTGAGGAAGCTGACAAACAGAGCCCAGAACACGTCCCTGACCAGGACATCTGTAGCTCCCCAGGACTGCGAGTGCATCGCTGGCGTACGTGAGTGAGCATCAGACAGGACAAGGTAGCTGCTTTATCACACGAGCTTACGCCTCAAAGGGAGGAATATCTATACAGTGTGGGCCTGGTCCTAACCGAGTGTCTGGGAACTGCTGGGATGCTCGTTGGCTTTGGTAGGGCAGCACTGTTGGCTTCACACCTTGGAGGTTTACATTAATGCAACACTAAAATCCAGTTCCAAGAGCTAGCTTTTTTTGAAGGGTAATCAGCCAGAGAAGCTGATACCAGCTTTTCTTGTCTCTGAAAAAGCATTGAGGCTATTTATAAAACTTCTTGGTTGCCCTCAAAAGCAAGGACTATGTGATTGCTATGTTGTGAAGGACTCGTGGTGGCTTTGTCTGGTAGAGCAGGAAGGGGAGTTTGGGGGTCTTGCTGGTTGGCAGGTGTGTGCTCTGGCTGAGGAACAAAGAGAAGGTGTGTGTGTGTGTGTCCCCCGATGCCGGTAAGCTGGCAAAACGGGTATGGTTTGATTGCAGTGATGTTGATTGAGTCAGGTCAAACGTTCAGACCTCTCGTAACTGATGTACGGGCGTTAGAGAGCTCTGGAAGGAGAATTGCTGTGGGCTGGGGTGGCTCTGCAGGCCTGTGTGGGTTGCTTTCACTCACTCTCCCTGGCTACCAGTACTGTGGTACTGGAGAGTGATGGAAAGCACGCACAGCTCTGAACAACCTCTTCGAAGTTGCTCTTGGAGGCAGCAAAAGGGGCAGCGGTTGTGATCTGGGTGCAGAATGAGAATTTCAAAGACTGCAGCTCTGGGGAAGGAGGAGAGCCTCGCTCGAGCATGTTGTCTGTGTGCTCCTCTGCTTCACTCAGGGTCTTTTAGGGGAGCTTGCAGCTCTCACAGGGCTGGAGAGCTGAAGACAACACCCAAAAAGGGGGATGTGGAAGAAGAAGAGAAAGTGCAGCTGTGCTCCTCTCCCCCAAGACCTTCACTCATCACTTTGGCATCAAGAGGAGAGGCCAAGCAAGCCGTCTTCCAGGACACGGTGTACCACAGGGGACAACGCCGTTCCCTGGGGGATGTGTGCTGAAGCCCTTCGGCATGGGTACGGTGGTGGCGGGGAAACCCAGCACACCCCAACCAGCCCTGCAGACCCTGGCTCCCCACCCACTGGGAAAACTCATTTTCAAGAATGTGTCCTGAAGCCTTTTCATTTATTTTCTCCTGGCCACTTATTTATGACATTTTAACAGATTTCAAGCTGTGGTATTTGAATTCCCTCAAGTCCATGTGTTCATCATTATGCCAATACCTTGTATCTTCTCAAAGCGTTTTCACCTGCTGGGTTTCCATTAGCCAAAAACTGGTCCCCACAAGGCTCCCACCATGAGCAGGACTCCCTGTGGGGCAGCAGGGAGGGTGAAAACAGAGGGTCTCCCCTTTTTCTCAATGCCAGGCACATGGAAGGAGCCCAATGCTCATGAAAACACCCCACTTTTTTTCTTTTTTTTTTCCTTACTTTGAAATATTCAGATCCCAAAGCCAAGCCTCAGGCTCGCTCAACTGCATCTTCAGAATCCTTCAATGCTACTCAGGTATGAGACGGAGATCACAGTGAAGTCAAAACGATGTCCTTTGCCCATCAGGGCTATTTCTTGCAACGGTCTCTTTGTTGTTCCAGCCCAGGAGCCTCTGTCACGTTACAGGCTGTAAGACACAGCGCGAAGGGTCACACCAAGGCCAGAGATCCCAAGAGAAAGAAATGAAAACAAGCTCCTTTAATATAAACTATGTATTTTCTTGTCCATGCTCAATTTACACGCTGCATTTTTGACTCCTCTCTCACGAGCAGTGTTTGTCTGGCAGGGGATAACTCTCATTAGCAACGAAGGGCAGCACCAGATTTTTCTGTGCCCTGTTTAGACAGTATTTTTGCTTGTGTTTTCCTTTTAAAATGATTGAGCAGACAGCTCAAAAGTGACTGGGGCAAGGCTACAGCACCCTGCTCCCTTTCCACGTGCCTCCAACTATTTTAAAAGTTTGAGAGAAAATAAAATAGTGAGTCAAGTAAAGCATTTCAGCTTGCTGACTCAGAAGGGTGAAAGAGAACCCATCTCCAGGAGGCAAAAAAAGAAGCGAGCTTTTGGCTTCTATTGAAGCTGCTGGCCGGCATTTATGAAAAATGTTGGGTTATGGTAACACAGACTAATATTTTAATAATATTTAGGATAAGCTCTGTTTACACAGAAGTCATCTTTTCTGTGAAGGTCACTTCTATTAAGGCAGTATCTTTTCCAGGAATAGAATGTTCTTTCTCTGGAAAACCAGAAGAAAAGTGTAGAAGCTGTTATTTATAGAAGACTGACCAGTTCTAAGTACTCTTCTCAGCCCTTGGGGGGGCTGAGGGCTGGAGGGACAGCAAACAAGGTAACCATTGCCCCATTGCACTAGCCCATGGCCAGTGCTAAACCTTCCCGTTACCTCCCCCTGCCAAAGAAATGTTCTTTTCCCGACTCATTTCCTCTCTCTGCCTCCCTTTGATCACCCTCTGGAGCCGAGCATCCCACCCTGGGCCAGCTAAACCAGAGGGAAGTTTTGCTTTGTTGGTTTTTGGAAACAACGAGCTGTTTTCAGAGCTGAAGGGGCTCCTGGCAGCCTTGGCATCGCACCCAGGAGTCACAGCGTTTCTGCCAGAGGCAGCTCTCTTCCCCCTCGGACCCCATCCTGCACCAAAGTCCCTCCCTGCCATAGGGGACGGCTCCATGCCAACTCCGTGGCCTCTGTCCCCCCGTGCTGGGATGCTCTGGCTCAGCATCACTGACGGGAAGGCACGATCTTCCTCCCACGCAGCAGTGGCCATACTCCACATCTGGGTCCAACCTTGAGGGCCTTGAATCAGTCCTTGCGGACTTGGGGAGCATCCACCACTTCTATTTTTGGCGCTGCATTTCCAGAATCACCTTCTGCAATTAGAGCACTGAAAAATGTTTAGCAAAAGTCATTAGCAGCGTCACAGCGGCCAGTGAGCAAGAAAACCCTCTCAGGCTTACGAGGTGGTAAACTAATGGCTTGTCACCATTAAACCAAAGGCTTCACAGCGCTGCATCTTCCTCCTCCTGCCCTGGTGCCCCCTTTTGTGGGCTGGGGTCTTGGCTTCTCCAAAAGGCCTGACCTCCCTTCGCCTCCCGCAGCTGCCATGGCCAGTCCCTTTGTACTGGTCCTGCTGCAGTCCCCACCTCCTGCTCCTCCAGACCAGGCTTTGTTGGACCATTTTAATAGCTTGGGCAAACGCCAACACGTGCTGGTGCTCCTGGACCTGAGGAGATGTGTCTTGAGCATGCACCTCCCAGGTGACGTTCAGTACCTGCTTCCAACCATATCTCCTGACCAAGATGGTAAGTCTGGGATGGACCAGTGCTATGGGATGGATTGATTCTGCCAGCCCAGTTTAGCAGGACACGATTCATCCTCGGTGGCTCTTCCAGGTGAAGACATGGGTCTGGGACACAGGGGGACAACTGTGTGACCCAGCAGGAGGGGGACAGGTGCTGTGGATGCCCCTGCTCCCTCCCATACAGCCATGTCCCCACCACACAGCGCTTGGGCCAGCTCTCTTCCACGGTGCTCTTGGGGTTCACAGGCGTTATCATTAGTCTGGCAGGTGGAGCTTTTTTATTTTTATTCAAGTTTCCACCATAAAGTGATGGCTGTGCCTTAGCTGGCTGGGCTGGGGTTTTCCTACCATAAGGGCAAGGAGGTTGGGTGTCTGGGTGGTGGCTTACAAGCACACGTGGGTGTTTGGGAGTGTATTGGGTTTGTGTGGTGAGGTTTTGGTAGCAGGGGAGCTACAGGGGTGGCTTCTGTGAGAAGCTGCCAGAAGCTTCCCCCACTTCCGCTGGAGCAACCGCCACGCGC
>NW_009620254.1:29744-37642 GCF_000690535.1 Cariama cristata
GGTGAGTGCAGCAGGAGGAGGAGGTGCTGCAGGCCCGGAGCAGAGATTCCCCACCCTGGAGGGGTGTGCCAATTTGGCCCTGTGCCTTTTGTACGTGGCCCCGGAGCGTGCCGGGAGCTGGGCTGTGGTTTCACCCTGGGCAGAGCTGGCTGGAGCTCGCCGCACCGCAGAGGGCCAACAGGCAAGCAACTTTGTGCTGTGGGCAACTACGGGTCCAGCATTTGAGTTTACCCCCTCGCCCACTTTTTTTTGGGGTGTAACCTGCCAGGTGGGACTGCACCCAGCTGGGGGTTGGGTACCTGCCTGCGCCTTGGGTGCTGAGGTACCTCCAGCATCTGGCGTGGAGGTCTCGGTGGGACAAGGTCCCCCAGGCTGTGCCTGGCGTGCGGTGGCAGGAGGCCACCAAGGGGTGATGTGGCTGAGAAGGCCCTCCAAATCCTCTGCATGGATTATTTTTGTGGCTCTCTGGATGAAAAAAGTTTAGTGATTTATCTACAGCCTAAGATAAGCTGAAGGGCTGATCCCCACTCCAGCTCCCTGGTGAGCAGGGGAGGTGCTTTGGGCCGGTCTCAAGGACAGTAAGTAAATCCGTTTCAGTGGTGGGCTTGCTTCCAGCCTTGCTGGCTGCCCCGAGGCAGGTAGATGGGCTAGCAGGAGCCAGGACCAATTTTACATGTCCAGGGGGACAGCATGGATTTAAGGGTCTGGCTCTGAGCACCTCCCTCCCTGGGGACAGCAGGCAGCTGCCTTTTCAGGATGCCGCAGAGATAGGTCCTTCTGCCTTGAGGAAGTACTCAGTGATCCTTGGGTGGATTTTTTTTTTGCCATGGAAATGTTATGTATTATGATGCATTTGCAATTCCCTTTTCAATTCTGCTCTGCCAGACAGCAACTCACATTGCCATGTTGCCTATAGCAACATCTCCTGGTTGAAAATAAGCAAGCCGCAACAAATGGATAGGTTTGCTGGTGGATACATAGGAATGCTTGATATTATTACCATTATTATGATTGCTATTACTATTATTGCTACTAGAATTATTTATAGCTTTGGGGGCCTTGCAATAGCTATTTTTAGTTAGGAGAAGCAGCATCACCCAGACGGCACCTCTGCAAGCCCCAGGGCACAGCAGCCTGGGGCAAAGGGACCGAGGTCGAAGCAGATCTGAGTCTCTCCTCTTGCTTAAACAACTGCTTTTCTTGGCAGGGATCTGGTGGGAAGAGGCCTACAGCATCAGTAGGGAATCCTTTTTCCTGGAAAAATTATGTATGTGTCAGTGTGTCCGGGGTAGTTGGAGAGCGCAGCGTGTCACTGATGCTCAGGCTGTGTGATGTGCGGCCGGTCGCCGAGGCTGGTGCTGCTCGGTGAGATTCCTGCTCACCAGCTCATGACCATTGCTGCCCGACCTGCGAGTCAGAGAGTTTTTTTGGCAGAAAGTGTCTTTGGATGGGCTGAGCTGTGCAGAAGTGACTCATGGCTTTGGATGCCTTGGTTTTTGGGTGACCCCGTTTGAGTTAGTTCACTATACTCTTGGTTCGCATCTTTGCTCTTTCGTGTTTCAGGGAGCTCGTCAAAGCCTGTGGCTTAGTGCTCGTGGTGTGTGGTGGGAGAGGTGCCTTCTTGTGGGCTCTGCATCCAGGCCACGGTGAGCTAGCAAATAATAACTAACAATTGATAATTTGTTTCAGAAGAAGTTATTTTTTGAGGATGTGGCTCACACGTGGCTCTCCCTTTCCCCTCCCGAACACTCGGCTGGCTCAGGCTTCCCGAGACGGGGTCAGAAGTCATTGCACCGACCCACAGCTTTCCTGAGATTTCTAGTTTGCAGTACATTTTACCCAAATCCCCTCAGAGCCTTCTGGAAGGAGTCTAGGACAGCACAAAAGTCTTCAGGGCACCATCTTCTGCTCCACGGCCCTGGGACCTGTTGACCACTGTGGTCAACTGGGTGGAAATGGGCACCCCAAGGTGTGGTTGCTCCAACACATTCTCACTTCAAAGTAGGGAGGAAAAAGCAATTCCATTTAATCAGCCTGTTGGTGGTTTCCATCCGTTTAGGGCTGGTTTCCATCTAGCCCCGTCCCGCAAGCTGGAAACACTGAGCCACTGCTTTCTCCTCTCTTCTGGCATGCTCTGCGTTGCTTCACTCAGGCCAGGACCTGTCCCTCGAACGTGGATGTGCGGAGTTTCCCCCCTTCTGTGCTGTCTTCTCTGAAAACAGGAGGCTGCTGTTAAGTGCTCGACGCTCCTCTGAGGGTGCTTGGGTTTTCCAGGGCACCGTTGTGCTGATGGCTCCTCCTCATCATCTCTCTCTCCAGCATCTGAAACTGGTACGTATACAGATATTTTTGGTTTTATATATATCTCTCTCTGCTTGTCTGCTAGGGGACATTGCCATTTTCCATGAAGTTATGCTTTTTGCCCTATTTAATTTCATCCCATTTCTACTATTCCACTCCACAGGGTCATTCAATTAGTCCAAAATTATATGCAAATCGGGTTTTTTGAGGGGTGAAAACTATGACATGTTTCTGTTACCACATATTATTTCTTGTGCCACTGGCATTGCCAGAAATACTAAATGAGCCCCAAGACTGAAATTTGCGTATCTCCAGGAGTTATCTTCCTTGCAGCCTGAGAAAACCCTTATGGAGGCAGAGTGCTGGGATCTCCCTTAGTCCATTTGCTACCTATCTCACAGTTTCCTCCCACCAGGTATTGTCTTCTCCATTTTAACTAATAATTTCACATCAGGCAGCATAAAAAAAAAGTGCTAAAGTCGGTCAAGATATGACTGAATGCCTCTCCTTTACCTAGAAATTTAGTTTTTCAGGAAAGCTTGCAGAATTCTCTGGCAAGAATTTTGTTTGGCAGACCTACTGCAGACAAGCAGAGCTGTAGTTGCCCGCAGCATCTTTCTTGCCTTTCTTAAATTACTATTTTCCAGCACTGCTTCTAAACCACCATAGATTAATTTCAAATATTTGCTGCTGAACTTGCAATTTCATGGCCATTTCTTCCCTGACTCTGGGATGGAGCTGATCCAGTTCCTCCAATTTGCACGCACCCGGCTCTTTGAGATTTCCTTCCCCTTTAGATGTGGTCGTTTCCATATCCTGACGCCCATCATCCATCTTCAGTTTGGCCTGAGATTCAGCATCCTCTTTCTTCCCAAAGCCTGACACCAAACAGCCACCTCGTTTGAGGGACATAGTTTGGTGTATTTAGACTCCACCACACCCTGGGCACGCAGAAGCCACGTTTCTTTCTTCCTTTCTCATTTATAACTCATGAACAGTTTGCTAGTTGCTTTAATTTCCTTTGCAAACTCTAACACAGCTTGACTTTGGCAATTCTCTGCCTGCACTGCCCGACCTTTAACCTAAAACTCTCTTTGCTAGTTAGTCCCTTTTTCCGTCCATTGCAGGCTTGTGGTTATTCCTAATATTCTTTTTGTGGTAATTCTTCACGTGGTTAATGCTCTGGCCTTTCCCCTGAGAGGATTCCTCTTTTGCCTGGGATTGCATTCCAGATTGTTGTAAATTCAGTTGATTTCCCTAATTAATTCCCTTAATTTCTCAAAATTTCACCCCCTGAAAAAGTCAGTGGCAAGCTAACTTCTTCATTTTATTTTAAATTGAAATACCACGAGGGCATGCAATCCAAGATATTTTAGATATTTTCTATGACAAATTCCTTTATAATGTCCTTACTTCTTATCAAAGCCAAGCAAAAAAGTCTTCCCTCCTGTTGGATTAACGACACTTCAGTGAATGACAGAATCATAGAATGGTTTGGTTGGAAGGGACCTTAAAGATTCCTGCCGTGGGCAGGGACACCTTCCACTGGACCAGGTTGCTCAAAGCCCCATCCAACCTGGCCTTGAAGAAACCAGACTGTTGTGTCCAGGAATAGCCACATCTCATTGTTACTAGCAGCGTGATGGGAAATGAAGGTCTTCATTAAAGACACCACTCGCATGCTTGACAGTATCAGTCCTCTGACAACAGCACAGAAATCCATGTCCATATCCACATCTGACCCCAACGATCTAGAGGAAAGTACCAGCGCTACCCTCACACGGCCTTTTAAAGCTCCTGTCTCCTTCCTATCACTGCCAACACCTCCTAGATACTTCCAAGCCAAAGCACCGAAGGACAGGATTCCTCCCTCCCAGGCTGATGCTCTCGATGTTTCTGCAGAGCCACCACAAGGTCTGCTTGCTCCTCTCCATCCCCGCTGCTGGGTCTGGGTCCCATTCATCGGTTCCCACACGCTTCCCCAGCATGACCCAACTGTTTGCTTGATCTTCTGCGGACTCACCCTGGAAGCTGCCATGAGAAACAGCTGGTTTGCTTGATACAAGTTCAACCCCTTTTTGAAAATTAGTCTATTGACTTTCCCTTTCCTTCACCAGGTCTCAGTCAAATCTAAGCTTGTTAGACCCCCACTTTACCTTAGGTCCCTAATTAAGGCATCACTTGGAAGTGCCTGTAGGTATGTGGTTGGAAACTAGGTCCCATCCTCAACCTCAAGGCCCAGGGTGACTCCAATCTAGATTCTGTCTCCACTCATCTTCTGGCCTTCTTTTCCTCTTCGTTGCTGTCACCTTGTGAAGATCAGTAATCCTCCTAATCCACAGGAACAGGCATGTTTTAGAAGTTTTGAGGGTTATGAGTCTTGGAAGGCTGAATTCTTTGGGACCTAGGTACAAATGGGATGTCAAATAGCTACTCCGCTGCTGCCACAAGGTGGGACCTGCTGGGAATTTAGGAGGAACTCTACATGCTATCAACTGCTCGCCAGTGGTTTTCAGCACCATGACTGCAAAGCTCAATAAATGACAGAAGTACCCCGAACCATTTCATTCTCTTTTCCATATGTTCCTTTAGTACGATCCAAGGACCTAGCCCTGTTCCTTCTTCTGTTCTGTTGGCTTTCCAGAGATCAGATCACGTCCTCAGACCACCTCTGTTCCGTGGCTTGAAACCTGCAGGAACATACTCTGCCTCCACCACAGCGGGGCTGGCTCCTCTGACCATTTTCCCAAACAGATGGTTCTCTTCACCCCTAAAAGCGGCACACCGCTAACTTGGGGCCCAACCAGACATCAGTATGACTGAGAAGAATTTGCTTCATTGGTCTGGAAGGAAAGGTTTAGCAGAGACTGGAGGCATCAGACAGAGGTTTCACCAGCACAAGGGGGAATGGCTGCAATGCTCACCCCGGCAATGCCCCACGCTGCCCAGCCAACGCTGCACGGTCACCCGTGTCCCTTCCATTTCTCCCTCTTCCTACGATGGTCTGCTAAGGGAAACCTTCAATGCACACAGCATCCCACGGGATGGTCCCTCCAAATGCATTTGGTGATGGGTGCGGATTCCACGGTGCTTCCCTGTTGGTCCCACGGGCTGGCACAGGGGCCACGCAGAGCCGGTGGGGTGAGGAGGGGAGTGCCAGGGGAATTCCCGGTTGCTGGTCAGTGCCCGAGCAATCCTGGGGCTGCCGTGCCCTTCCGTGCCACCTCTGTGGGGATCAAGAAGGACCAGCCATGGGTCATGATTTTTGCACATGATGATAACACAGTGCTGCCGAGAGGCTCTGGGACCCCGGAGTGGGTCCCACCGATGGATGCCCGGTGCTGGAGCTGCTGCTGGGTCAGGCCCCTGAAACGGCATTCCCCTCCCCAGCGAGCTGGGGGCGAGTCTGTGCGTCCAAAACCGGCTCTTCCACTTAGGCCCTGAAGTGCATTTTTCTTTTCACGTGGGAAAAATCTTGTTGCTGGTGAAGGATCCAAGGAGAAAGCCGACATGTATCGGATGAAGGCTGCCAAGTGCTGGGAAATGTTTGCTCTAAAGAGGTGTATGAAATTCCTCTCTAAAACCAAAATGAACCTGGTCAACCATAGCTGTTTTGGGTGTGAACAGGTTGACTGGGTGATAACGGCAAGGAGGGCTTACACCCCCAGAGGATATGTAATAAAATTAGACGTTTTCAAACGCAGCCCAATTCTTCTGAGTGCATCGTCCTGTTTTCTCTATGCAGACTCAAACCGTGTGCTCGAGTCAAGATTTTTACCTGAAAAGACCTAAGTTTGAGCTGGTTTAGCCACAGCCAGTGGTCACAGAGGGAGAACAAGACAATTTTCTCCTTGCATGGACATGCAGCACACTCTGGAATCAAATTCTTCACCTTCAAACACTTCTTTTGCCACCTGTGGTGAACAAATTTCTTATTCTTATCCTCAGTCTTCTTTCATTTTCTTTTTCCCTGTGGTGAACTGAATTTCTTATTCTTATTCTTAGTGTTTTACTCTTATGCCTACTCCTATTCTTACTGTTTTCCTTACTTTCTTGTTCCTATTCCAATTCCTCTTCTTCCTCCTCTTCTTCTCCTTCCTCTTTTTCTTCCTCTTCCTTCTCTTCTTCTTTTCTTCCTCTTCCTCCTTTTCTTCCTCTTCCTTCTCTTCTTCTTCCTTTTCTTCCTCTTCCTCCTTTTCTTCTTCTTCCTCCTTCTTCCTTTTCTTCTTCTTCTTCCTCCTCTTCCTCTTCTTTGTCTTCTTCGTCTTTGTCTTCTTCTTCTTATCATTCCTCTACTATTGCTATTACTATTACTACCATTACTATATTACTTACTGTTACATCATCATCATCACCACTACAGGCAGGAGCCACCCTTCGCACCAAAACCCAACCACGCTGCATGCTGGCACAAACACAAAATGTCCATGACCCCCATCCCAGACCCCTCCCAGTTAAAGTGCCAGGGAAAAGTAGGCAGGATGGGGCAGCAGAGCCGAGCAGCTCCGGCACACAGCCGGAGCCATCGCTGGCCATCGGGCTGGCTTTGCCCAGGAGTTGGCACGTGGCCGCTGGAGCCGTTGATGGTGGATGGGGACAGGGACGAGGGAGGCGGCTGGTGCAGCCCCAGCCTGGGTCGGAGGAGGCTGCAGGGCCCCGCGGGCAGGAGAAGGGCCAGCGCGCACGCAGCCAGCTGGGTAACACGAGAAGCTCGTGGTGTCTGAAAATAAAGGTTCAGCCATCTAAAAAAAGCCCGGTGGTTGGGGGCGAGGCATCACTGAACACCTAAGTGAAAGGGCTCTTACTTCTGCGCCAGATTTAGGCTCGGGGAACTTGTACAACAATTTCATTTTAAAAGCAGAGGTGCACCGAGCTTATTAAAATAATAATAATGTTAATAATCATATTTACACCTTGAGACGGTGCTTTTGGGCCACCACACATGGCCCCACTGTGCAAGGTGCTGTACGAACACCTACACGAGGGCAGCCCTTTCCTCCCAGCTGGTCAATCTTAAAACTAAACAAAGAGTAAATGTGGGGAAATGGTGGCAGCGGGGGACCTGAATGGCTGGGCTTTCCCTGTCTGCTTCTGGCAGGGCTGAGTCAGAAAAAAAAGAGGTGGGAGGCAGCAGGGTGAGAGAGCTGGGGCAGAGAGGCTGGGGGCGCAAGGCTGAGCCAGCAGGGGCGAGCAGGGAGGGGGACGAGGACATGTCCTGCAGAGGAACAGGGCATGGAGGGGGAACGCGTCCCTGCAGGGAAACAGGGTGTGGGTGGGGATGTTTCCCTGCAGAGGAGCAAGGCATGGATGGAGAGGTGTCTGCAGAGGAGAAGATGATCTGCCCCCTATGGAGGAGCAGGGTGTGGATCGGGGCAGACACCAGCCCCCCCTACACGCTCCCCACGGAGGGAGCAGACAGGTTACTGCTGCCCTGGCATCACGCCCACCCCACTCCTGGGTTTATGCAGGCGGTGGTTTCGCCTCTCTAACCCGCTTCAGCCCCAAACCTGACTGGGGCCAAACCCATCCAACGTGGGCTCCCTGCAGCTGTGGGGCCAGCGTGTCCTGTCCGTGGGCCCTTCTCCAGCCCCTGTTGG
>NW_009620254.1:37675-38814 GCF_000690535.1 Cariama cristata
TCCCCATCCCTGCATCCTGCTTCGCCCAGCAGCAAGGAGGGGAGAGACTTCCCGCGGTCTGCACCTGGATGATGGCCTGATCCTGCTCCTCCAACAGTCCTGGCGCTGCCGGTTCGGGTGCTCCGTGTTCCCCATGAGGTCTCCAGGTCCCACCGCTGTAGACAGCATCAGAGCAAAGACATGGTGGCCACTGGTCCTCCAACAAGAGCAGAAAAACCACTGGATTTGGTGCTTGGCCTGCTCGTTTCTGGGTGTGCGATGAATTCAGGTGGAATTCATCCCCTGAGCAGCAATTGTTTTTGCGCACCAAATCCCAATGCGATTATAAGAGCGAGCCTACCAGAAAGGGTCTTCTTAAAAATGCTCCAAATAACTGGGTCAAGGCAGGGGACCTCCATCCCCTCATGCCCTGTGACACCCCTCTCCCCCCAGCACTTCCTCCCCACGGGATTTCTCCTGTCTGGGTTGTTCAAGTCCCAAAGCAGGGACTGGCAGGGGGATGTCGGCTGCCACCATGGTTCCCCGTCCTCGCCCCAAGCCCAGCTGTCCCGTGGGAAGCTTTGCGTGCCTGGAGAGTCACCGGCTGCCCACCCCGCTTCTGCAGGCGCCCAAGGGTGCTCCCGGGGCACGCAGGCACTGGTGGGGTGGCCATGAGCACGGAGTCAAAGAGGCCACTGAGCAGCCAGGAAAACCACCACGATGGCCAGGGGTGGGTACAACCTTGCAGGAGAGGTGCTGGTGGTGGCACTGTCATCCTCCAACTTTTTGCTTGCTGGTATCTCCACTGCTGCCTCTCTCAGTGGTACCCAGGAAGACACAAGGTCCCATTCAGCACTGAGCTTTGCTGCGGGTCCTCAGCCCCCCCCCCAGATGGGGAGGTCAATGCAGACCTGGGTCTCATCTCTCGTCGCTGCCCTGCTTTGCATCAAAGTGGAGGGCGCTGGCAAAGGACTGAGGTCCGGGCTGTCACAGGGCCACGTGGGGTTACTCTGGAAAATATGCGTGCTGATATTTTATTCATCTATGGCTGAAGCGGTCGGTATGAAAGAAAATAGCTTCTGGTCTTTCATAGCTCGAGTCAATGAATTCCTGCGCCTTTTATAGCCCAGGCATGTCGGGTGGTCTCGGTCGGTTTTACA